>NC_060178.1:64337419-64637419 GCF_021184085.1 Oncorhynchus gorbuscha
ATCGCGGTAGTTAGAGTAGCAGTGGTCGAGCGTGTTACTCGCTCCTGTACTGCAATCGATATGCTAATAGAATTTACGTAGCCTTGTTCTCAAGTTAGCTGTGTTAAAATCCCCAGCTACAATAAATGTGGCCTCAGGATATATGGTTTCCAGTTCGCATAAAGTCCAGTGAGGATGTGGGGATATACATGGCTGTGATGATAACCGAGGAATGTTCTCTTGAGAGATAATACAGTCGGCATTTGATTGTGAGGAATTCTAGGTCAGGTGAACAAAAGGACTTGAGTTCTTGTATGTTGTTACAATTACACTATGAGTCGTTAATCATGAAACATACACACCCGCCCTTCTTCTTACTGGATAGATGTTTATTCCTGTCGGTGCGATGCACTGAAAATCCCATTGGCTGTACGGACTCCGACAGGATGTCCCCAGCTAGCCATGTTTCTGTGAAACAGAGTATGTTACAATCCCGGATATCTCTTTGGAATGCAACTCTTGCCCTGATTTCGTTGACTTTGTTAACTAGGGATTGGACATTAGCCAGAAATATACCCCGAAACGGTGGGTGGTATGCACGCATCCAAAGCCTCACTAGAAGACCGCTCCAGCACCCTCTCCTCCGGTGGTGTTGTTTTGGGTCGGCCTCTGGAATCAGTTCAAATGCTCTGGGAGGTGCAGACAAAGGATCCGCTTTGGGAAAGTCGTATTCCTGGTCGTAATGCTGGTTGTGCTGGTAAGTTGACGTCTCTCTGATATCCAATTGTACTTCCCAGCTGTATGTAATAACACTTAAGGTTTTCTGGGCTAACAATGTAAAAAATTCTACATGAAAAACTAAATACAGCACCTTTTCCTAAGGACTAGAAGTGAAGCTTTCATCTCTATCGGCACCATCTTGAACAAAAAGTTAGTGGAAGTGAAAGTCAGCCAGTAAATGAGTAAAAGTCTAAAAGTATTTGGGTTTAAATATACTTAACTATCAAAAGTAAAAGTATAAATTGTTTAAAATCCCTTTACTAAGCAAAGAAGACTGCACCATTTTTCTTGTTTTTAAAATTTACTGATAGCCAGGGGCACACTCAAACAGTCAGACATTATTTACAAAAGATGCATTTGTGTTTAGTGAGTCCGCCAGGCCAGATGCATTAGGGATGACCACGTGTTCTCTTGATAAGTGTGTGAATTTGATCATTTTCCTGTCCTACTAAGCATTCAAAATGTGTACTTTGGGTGTCAGGTGAAATGTATTGAGTAAAAAGTACAACATTTTCTTTGGGAATGTAGTGAAGTAAAAGTTGTCAAATATATAAATAGTAAAGTACAGATACTGCAAAAAATTACTTAAGTAGTACTTTAAAGTATTTTTACTTAAAGTACTTTACACCACTCGGGGAAGGTAGGCTTTCAAATTAATCTGTGTTTAACCTGTGTAATGATGACATGATAGCTGTGTTTGAATACTCATACTAACCATACTATTTGTGATGTAAATGCAGTGTATATTATACTTATTGGTCATAGTATGGATATAGTTAGTATGCCAAAAGTTCCTGGATGTCGTACTACATTTGCCAAAATATGAAGTATTCAAGCAGTGGACACCATTTCCGTGCTTTTAGGGACCATAATGCAATTCTTCAGAACATGGCCTTGGCTTTAAAATGTTTTCAGATTTGAAGAAAATGGCAGAAAATATGCAGCGTATGTCCAACGAGAGCAGATGCAAATTCATTGCTTTAGCTAATGACAAATGCTAAGATAATGTTGAGCAATGTAATAAATGGATTACTTTTCAAATAAGTTACCTTTCATGTTATGTTGGCTGACAATTGCTATCTACACTACCCTTACGAACCGCATATCATTACAGCTGTATGTACCGGTATATTAGCTACCGAACGTTAGATGGCTACTAATACATCTGTGACGTCTGCTCCCACTCTTCCCCCCTCAGGTGCTTGAGGGCGCCAGGCTGCCCTGCATCACTCACTCCTATCATCTATTATGCACACCTGCCTTCCATCGTCACGCACATCAGCGATATTGGACTCACCTGGACTCACCTGGACTCACTCATCATCTGTTTATTACATCCCCTATATTTGTCAGTTCCCTTGCTGTATTGATTGTTTTTTGTCTTTGTTTTTTTGTATGCTGACGCTGTTCCTGTCTTGTTCCATGTCCGTTCCTTATTAAATGTTTGACTCCCCGTACCTGCTTTGTCTCTCCAGCGTCAACTCATGTGACAACATCGAACTTGCCAATATATTAATGATATGCTATTTAACTAACTACCCAACGTTTATGGACTTAATTCGCTCTGGCTATCTACTCAGAGCACTCTCGTCTGAGTGTACCTGTGCCAGAGCACAGAATAACTGATGAATTTGCGAACGCTCAGCTCAACACCAGTTGAATATGGCCGGTGTCCGTAAATGTCGGCAAAAAAGCCTCATTAAATTGTTGCCAGCAGCACAGTTACAGTCATCAACGCTCTAGGTAACATGAAAACAGCTTATCCAGCTCTGCTCAGGCGATTAAAATGGTCAGAGTGAGGTCTGGAAGTAGCTAGCAAGTTATGCTGGGTCCAGTGTGCGGTCTGAACGCTCTGAATTTACAAACCCACAATCTGACTACACTCTGAATTTATGAATGCACAGAGTGCACTCTGGCACTCCAGATTGAATTTAATAACACACCTGAAGTCGTAAAATGTCTAGCTCGTAATTTGCTGTGCTAACAAGCTAGCAAGAGGTTGCAAAGCAACAGCATCAGGTGAAGCGGAAGTACGCTCAACTGAAAGGATACCGTTTGTTTACAGTATACTAAAATGAACTAATAGTATATACAGTATCTTAGTATGGGTATTCAAACACCGCTATTGTCTATTCATTGGGCACGGGTATAGACTGGACATACCTAACTAACACAGGCAACATCCCAGATACTCAGACATCCTGGGATGCAATCAGTTCATTCATGCACTTTTTGCTACGTTAGAGTTGCATGACCGCGTGTACTGAAAGACAAATTTCCCCCAAACAGTGCACACTATTCTTAAACAGTCTTGAGGTATGTTTGCTTCCGTTTGATGGCTGTGGCAAGGTGTAGCCTGATCAATATGGGTGTGAGTGATCATTTGAAATCACAAAACTCGTGCAGCACATGCACACCACTCATTTTTAGATCAGTATTTAGTCACATGCACAGGGTCACAGACGTGAGAGAGATGTTTTATTGTCACATACACTGGATAGGTGCAGCGAAATGTGTTGTAGTAGTAAGGCGCCCCTTTGGCAAGTAGTAGGGCGCCCCTTTGGGTTAAGTGCCTTGCTCAATGGTTTTCCCCCTTGACGGCACGGGGAATCAAAACAAGCATCCTTTCAGTTGCTGGCCCAACGCTCTACGTGCTTGGCTACATGCCATGTGCAGTGTTGCAGTGTACAGGGAAATACTTCATTAAGCTCCGAACTTCAACAGTGCAGGTGTGAATGAAACAATACAAAACAATTTATGTGTTCATACTGTATTTACAACTGTGACAATTTTTATTTGTAACCTTTATTTAACTAGGCATGTCAGTTAAGAACAAATTCTTATTTACTATGACGGCCTACACTGGCCAAACCCGGACGTTGCTGGGCCAATTGTGCGACCGCCCTATGGGACACCCAATCACGGCCGGTTGTGATACATGCTGGATTTGAAACAGCGTGTCTATAGTGCCGCCTCTAGCACTGAGACGTAGTTCCTTAGACCGCTGCTTCACTCAGGAGCCTTGAGCAGGGGGTAGGAGTGGTGGTGGCTATTCAGCATGATATTAATGTCCATTGGGGTGGGGGCAGGGTAGATGTCTGTTGGGGCAGTCCAAAGGGGAGCAGTATCGGGGGAGCCGAGAACGTTAAGGGAGATTTAAAAAAAAAAACAATTTTAGGGGGTAGATCAGCTTTAATATTGCAGATAGATTGTAGCTTCCATCAATGTAATTCTCTGCATCATTTCCAATCCCCTATATAATTGTGTGTAAAAAAAATATATATATACAGTTGAAGTCGGAAGTTTACATACACTTGGATTGGATGGAGTCATGAAAGCAGGTTGGAGGTTGGAGTCATGAAAGCAAATTATTTCAACCACTCCACAAATTTCTTGTTAACAAACTATAGTTTTAGCAAGTCGGTTAGGACATCTACATTGTGCATGACAGAAGTAATTTTTCTAACAATTGTTTACAAACAGATTATTTCCTTATAATTCACTGTATCACAATTCCAGTGAGTCATTCCTGAAAATGATCTCATGGCTTTTGAAGCTTCTGACTGGCTAATTGACATCATTTAAGTCAATTAGAGGTGTACCTGTGGATGTATTTCAAGGCCTACCTTCAAACACAGTGCCTCTTTTCTTGACATCATGGGACAATCAAAAGAAATCAGCCAAGACCTCAAGTCTGGTTCATCCTTGGGAGCAATTTCCAAACGCCTGAAGGTACCACGTTCATCTGGTAACAACAGTACGCAAATAAATTCATTAAAAATCCTACAATGTGATTTTCTGGATTTTTTTCTTCTCATTTTGTCTGTCATAGTTGAAGTGTACCTATAATGAAAATTACAGGCCTCTCTCATCTTTTTAAGTGCATACCACACCAACAGATCCACAGTTGATGCAATCTCTATTGCACTCCACACTGCCCTTTCACACCTGGACAAAAGGAATACGTCAGATTGCAATTCATTGACTACAGCTCAGTGTTCAACACCATAGTGCCCTCAAAGCTCATCACTAAGCTAAGGACCATGGGACTAAACAACTCCCTCTGCAACTGGATCCTGGACTTCCTGATGGGCCGCCCCCAGGTGGTAAGGGTAGGTAACAACACATCTACCACGCTGATCCTCAACATGGGGGCCCCTCAGGGGTGCATGCTCAGTCCCCTCCTGTACCCCCTGTTCACTCGTTACTGCACAGACATGACTTCAACACCATCAATAAGTTTGCTGATGATACAACAGCGGTAGGCCTGATCATGAGACAGCCTATAGGGAGGAGGTCAGAGACCTGACCGTGTGTTGCAAGGACAACAACCTCTCCCTCAATGTGATCAAGACAAAGGAGATGATTGTGGACGACAGGAAAAGGAGGATCGAGCATGCCCCCATTCTCATCGACGGGGCTGTAGTGGAGCAGGTTGAGTTTCAAGTTCCTTGGAGTCCACATCACCAACAAACTAACATGGTCCAAGCACACCAAGACAGTTGTGAAGAGGGCATGACAAAACGTATTCCACCTCTGGAGACTGAATTTTTTGCCATGGGTCCTTAGATCCTCAAAAGGTTTTACAGCTGCACCATCGAGAGCATCCTGACGGGTTGCATCACTGCTTGGTATGGCAACTGCTCAGCCTCCAACTGCAAGGCCCTACAGAGGGTAGTGCGTATGGCCCAGTACATCATTGGGGCCAAGCTTCATGCCATCCAGGACCTTTGTACCAGAAGGTGTCAGAGGAAGGCCCCAAAAATTGTCAAAGGCTCCAGCCACCGCTATTTATAGACTGTTCTCTCTGCTACCGCACGGCAAGTGGTACCGGAGCGCCAAGTCTAGGTCCAAAAGGCTTCTAAACAGCTTCTACCCCCAAGCCATTAGACTCCTGAACAGCTAATCAAGTGGCTACCCAGACTATTTGCATTGCCCCCCCCCTTCTACTCTGCTGCTACTCTCTGTTATTATCTATGCAAAGTCACTTTAATAACTTTACCTACATATATATATTAGCCTCAATTACCTCGACACTGGTGCCCCCACACATTGACTTTGTACCGGTACCTCCTGTATATAGCCCTGCTATTGTTATTTACTGCTGCTCATTTTTTTACAGGTATTTTCTTTAAACTGCATTGTTGGTTAAGGGCTTGTAAGTAAGCACTTCACTGTAAGGTCTACTACATCTGTTGTATTATTCGCATGTGAAAAATAAAACATTTGATATGTGGGAACTCCTTCAAAACTATTGGAATGCATTCCAGGTGAAGCTGGTTGAGAGAATGCCAAGTATGAGTCATAGTTTTGATGTCTTCACTATTATTATTAAATGTAGAAAATAGTACAAATAAAGAAAAACCCTTAAATGAGAAGGGGTATCCAAACTTGATGCTGCAAGCATGGCACAACTGTATTTGGGGATTTTCTCCCATTCTTCTCTGCAGATTTCAAACTGTCAGGTTGGATGGGGAGCATTACTGCACAGCTATTTTCAGGTCTCTCCAGAGATGTTTGATCGGGTTCAAGTCGGGCTCTGGCCGAAGCCACTCCTGCGTTGTCTTGGCTGTGTGCTTAGTGTCGTTGTCCGGTTGGAAGGTGAACCTGAACTCCAGTCTGAGGTCCTGAGTGCTCTGGAGCAGGTTTTGATCAAGGATCTCTCCTTTCATCTTTGCCTCGATCCTGACTCGTCTTCCAAGTCGTATTCCTGGTCGTAATGCTGTTGAGTTAGCGCCACTCTGATATCCAAAAGTTATTTCCGGGCTGAATGTAATAAGACAAAAAAAATTCTGGCCTTTTAATATAAGAAATAATACACACACAAAAAATACTGCAAAGTTGCTTAGGAGCTAGAAGCAGATCTGCTATATCTGTCGGCGCCATCTTACTGAGGAGTGGCTTCTGTCTGGCCACTCTACCATAAAGGCCTGTTTGGTGGAGTGCTGCAGAGATGGTTGTCCTTCTGGAAGGTTCTCCAATCTCCACAGAGGAACTCTGGAGCTCTGTCAACGTGACCATCAGGTTCTTGGTCACCTCCTTGACCAAGGCCCTTCTCCCCTGATTGCTCAGTTTGGCTGGGCGGCCAGCTCTAGGAAGAGTCTTTGAGGTTCTGAACTTATTCAATTTTAGAATGTTTGAGGCAACTGTGTTCTTGGGGACCTTCAATGCTGCATATTTTCTTTGGTCCCTTCCCCAGAGCTGTGCCTCGACAGAATCCTGTCTCGGAGCCATACAGGCAATTCCTTCAACCTTGGTTTTTGTTCTGACATGCATTGTCAACTGTGGGAACTTTTTATAGACAGTTTTGTGCCATTCAAAATCATGTCCAATCAATTGAATTTACCACAGGTGGACTCCAATCAAGATTCAATGGAAACAGGATGCTCAATTTCAGGTCTCATAGCAAAGTGTCTGCTAAAGCTAACTCTCTCTCCTCTGCTCTCATCCTTCTAGATCTATCGGCTGCCTTCGATACTGTGAACCATCAGATCCTCCTCTCCACCCTCTCCGAGTTGGGCATCTCCGGCGCGGCCCACGCTTGGATTGCGTCCTACCTGACAGGTCGCTCCTACCAGGTGGCGTGGCGAGAATCTGTCTCCTCACCACGCGCTCTCACCACTGGTGTCCCCCAGGGCTCTGTTCTTGGCCCTCTCCTATTCTCGCTATACACCAAGTCACTTGGCTCTGTCATAACCTCACATGGTCTCTCCTATCATTGCTATGCAGACGACACACAATTAATCTTCTCCTTTCCCCCTTCTGATGACCAGGTGGCGAATCGCATCTCTGCATGTCTGGCAGACATATCAGTGTGGATGACGGATCACCACCTCAAGCTGAACCTCGGCAAGACGGAGCTGCTCTTCCTCCCGGGGAAGGACTGCCCGTTCCATGATCTCGCCATCACGGTTGACAACTCCATTGTGTCCTCCTCCCAGAGCGCCAAGAACCTTGGCGTGATCCTGGACAACACCCTGTCGTTCTCAACCAACATCAAGGCGGTGGCCCGTTCCTGTAGGTTCATGCTCTACAACATCCTCAGAGTACGACCCTGCCTCACACAGGAAGCGGCGCAGGTCCTAATCCAGGCACTTGTCATCTCCCGTCTGGATTACTGCAACTCGCTGTTGGCTGGGCTCCCTGCCTGTGCCATTAAACCCCTTCAACTCATCCAGAACGCCGCAGCCCGTCTGGTGTTCAACCTTCCCAAGTTCTCTCACGTCACTCCGGTCCTCCGTTCTCTCCACTGGCTTCCAGTTTATGCTCGCATCCGCTACAAGACCATGGTGCTTGCCTACGGAGCTGTGAGGGGAACGGCACCTCAGTACCTCCAGGCTCTGATCAGGCCCTACACCCAAACAAGGGCACTGCGTTCATCCACCTCTGGCCTGCTCGCCTCCCTACCACTGAGGAAGTACAGCTCCCGCTCAGCCCAGTCAAAACTGTTCGCTGCTCTGGCCCCCAATGGTGGAACAAACTCCCTCACCACCTTCCGGAGACACCTGAAACCCCACCTCTTTAAGGAATACCTAGGATAGGATAAGTAATCCCTCTCACCCCCCCCCTTAAGATTTAGATGCACTATTGTAAAGTGACTGTTCCACTGGATGTCATAAGGTGAATGCACCAATTTGTAAGTCGCTCTGGATAAGAGCGTCTGCTAAATGACTTAAATGTAAATGTAAATGTAATGTAAATGTAAATAAGGTAATTCTGTTTTTATTTTTGATAAATGTGCAAAAATGTCTAAACCTGTTTTCGCTTTGTCATTATGGGGATTTGTGTGTAGATTGCTGAGGAAATAGTTTTATTTAATACATTTTAGAATAAGGCTGTAACGTAGTGCAGCGGTCTAAAGCACTGCATCCAGACTGTATCACAACCAGCCGTGATTGGGAGTCCCATAGGGCGGCATACAATTGGCCCAGCGTCGTCCGGGTTTGACCGGTGTAGGCCGTCATTGTAAATAAGAATTGATTCTTAACTGACTTGCCTTGTTTAAATAAAGGTTAAATAAAAATAATAAATAAATGTGGAAAAGTCAAGGGGTCGGAATACTTTCCTAAGGCACTGTATCTAGATACTCATACAGACGAGGGACAGGTTGAGGGAGAGGTTGTTTAGCTGGTACCACACCGTCAGAGTGCCAACCTCTTCCCTGTAGAGGATTGAGTGTGTCTGGGAGGGAGGAGGTGATGTACTGAAGTCTTTGACCAGCCTCTCGCAGCACTTCATGATGACTGATGTGAGTGCTACGGGTCGGTAGTCATTCAGTTACTTTCCCTTTATTGGGCCCTCTGGGCCACCATAATCACAATGTTCTTCAACTGGTCGTTCAGTACAGTAGGCTACCGTTTCAGTTGAATTAAACGTTGCACCATGTTCTGTCTACTAAAATGCCCTCAGCACTCTATGATATGATTGGTCAGCCATGTTGCCTGTTACACCTCTTTTTACTGCAGTGTGCATAAATTTTACACTCTCTTTTGAAATCAATGTAGATCAGCATGCTGAGTTAGTAGTACCTTATAATTCAGTGTTTTATTCAACATTTAAATATTTTTGGTGACAATGACAACAACACTGGAAAGTGATTACACTGTTTCCCCACAGATGCCATGTGTATCACTGAGATGTCCATGATGATGGCATGCTGGAAGCAGAACAACGTTGCCGATGCACTGTGTTCCAATGAAATGCAGTCCTTCTACAAGTGTGTTGAGAAGCCCAGGTAAGATGCTGCTTCTCACAGTGTACCGGAAATCCTTGCTCCAGGCTTATTACACACACACACCCCCCACTCTCCCGACTCCCTATTGTTTTAAACTAGGTCAGCATTGTTATATTAAACATTTTATTAGGAGATAAGGTAACCAAGCAGCATGGGTAACATGGTTTTCTATGGCGTTTCCTGGCTTGGGAGGAGTCATAACAAAAATCTACCCCAGGCCTGTTTCCTTGAAGGTCTTCCTTCCTGTTTTGCTTTTGTTTTCCATTCTTTCAAAATTTCCCTTCCTCAGCTCAGATGCCCAGCTAACGGATGCTACTACAGCACTGCATGGATGGATGACAAGTCTTTGGCTAAATTACGCATTCAGTTTAGTGTCTACAAGGAAGTAAAACATTATTTACAAATGTGAATAAATAGCTCAAAGCCATTAAGTTTTAAATTGAATTAATATTGAATGAGGCAATGCATTTTCTTTAACAGTTTTTGTCTAAATGCATTTCCTCACAGATTGCAGTGAAAGCCTATCAGAGCATCACATCATTGGCCAAGGGGGATGCCTTCAACCAAAACAAGCCACAACCCGGCTGAAGTGACACCACAAATTACCCAAATAAATCTAGTACTACCACAAGCCCTACTATTAAGATGTGTTCATTGACTCAGGTTGCTGGCCAGAGACTATTTAAAGTGGGGCACAAAAGTATTTAGTCAGCCACCAAATGTGCAAGTTCTACCACTTAAAAATATTTGAGAGGCCTGTAATTCTCATAATAGGTACACTTCAACTATGACAGACAAAATGAGAAAAGAAATCCAGAAGATCCCATTGTAGGATTTTTAATGAATTTATTTGCAAATGATGGTGGAAAATAAGTATTTGGTCAATAACAAAAGTTTATCTCAATACTTTGTTTTATACCCTTTGTTGGCAATGACAGAGGTCAAACGTTTTCTGTAAGTCTTCACAAGGTTTTCACACACTGTTGCTGGTATTTTGGCCCATTCCTCCATGCAGATCTCCTCTAGAGCAGTGATGTTTTGGGGCTGTTGCTGGGCAACACGGACTTTCAACTCCCTCCAAAGATTTTCTATGGGGTTGAGATCTGGTGACTGCCTAGGCCACTCCAGGACCTTGAAATGCTTCTTACGAAGCCACTCCTTCGTTGCCCGGGCGGTGTGTTTGGGATCATTGTCGTGCTGAAAGACCCAGCCACGTTTCATCTTCAATGCCCTTGCTGATGGAAGGAGGTTTTCACTCAGAATCTCACGATACATGGCCCCATCCATTCTTTCCTTTACACGGATCAGTCACGCAAAAAAGTATTTAGTCAGCCACCAATTGCGCAAGTTCACCCACTTAAAAATATGAGAGACCTGTTATTTTCATCATAGGTACACTTCAACTGTCACGTTCTGACCTTTATTTCCTGTGTTTTGTATTTAGTTAGTATGGTCAGGGTGTGAGTTGGGTGGGCAGTCTATGTTTGTTTTTCTAGGTTTTGGGAATTTCTATGTTTCGGCCTAGTATGGTTCTCAATCAGAGGCAGGTGTCATTAGTTGTCTCTGATTGAGAATCATACTTAGGTAGCCTGGGTTTCACTGTGTGTTTGTGGGTGATTGTTCCTGTCTCTGTGTTTGCACCAGATAGGACTGTTTTGAGTTTTCACATTTCTTGTTTTTTTGTAGTCAGTTGTTCATGTGTACCTTAACGTATTAAAAAGAACCATGGACACTTACCACGCCGCGTATTGGTCCTCTGATCCGTTTCGCCTCTTTCTTCTGAAGAGGAGGAAATTCATTACATCAACTATGAAAGACAAAATGAGGGGAAAAAATCCAGAAAATCACATTGTAGGATTTTTAAGGAATTTATTTGCAAATTATGGTGGAAAATAAGTATTTGGTCACCTACAAACAAGCAAGATTTCTGGCTCTTACAGACATGTAACTTCTTCTTTAAGAGGCTTCTCTGTCCTCCACTCGTTACCTGTATTAATGGCACCTGTTTGAACTTGTTATCAGTATAAAAGACACCTGTCCACAACCTCAAACAGTCACACTCCACTATGGCAAAGACCAAAGAGCTGTCAAATGACACCAGAAACAAAATTGTAGACCTGCACCAGGCTGGGAAGACTGAATCTGCAATAGGTAAGCAGCATGGTTTGAAGAAATCAACTGTGGGAGCAATTATTAGGAAATGGAAGACATACAAGACCACTGATAATCTCCCTCAATCTGGGGCTCCACGCAAGATCTCACCTCGTGGGGTCAAAATGATCACAAGAACGGTGAGCCAAAATCCCAGAACCACACGGGGGGACCTAGTGAATGACCTGCAGAGAGCTGGGACCAAAGTAACAAAGCCTACCATCAGTAACACACTACGCCGCCAGGGACTCAAATCCTGCAGTGCCAAACGTGTCCCCATGCTTAAGCCAGTACATGTCCAGGCCCGTATGAAGTTTGTTAGAGAGCATTTGGATGATCCAGAAGAAGATTGGGAGAATGTCATATGGTCAGATCAAACCAAAATAAAACTTTTTGGTAAAAACTCATCAACTCGTCTTGTTTGGAGGACAAAGAATGCTGAGTTGCATACAAAGAACACCATACCTACTGTGAAGCATGGGGCTGGAAACATCATGCTTTGGGGAGGGACCAGGACGACTGATCCGTGTAAAGGAAAGAATGAATGGAGCCATGTATCGTGAGATTTTGAGTGAAAACCTCCTTCCATCAGCAAGGGCATTGAAGATGAAGCGTGCCTGGGTCTTTCAGCATGACAATGATCCCAAACACCCCGCCCGGGCAACGAAGGAGTGGCTTCGTAAGAAGCATTTCAAGGTCCTGGAGTGGCCTAGGCAGTCACCAGATCTCAACCCCATAGAAAATCTTTGGAGGGAGTTGAAAGTCCGTGTTACCCAGCAACAGCCCCAAAACATCACTGCTCTAGAGGAGATCTGCATGGAGGAATTGGCCAAAATACCAGCAACAGTGTGTGAAAACCTTGTGAAGACTTACAGAAAACATTTGACCTCTGTCATTGCCAAGAAAGGGTATATAACAAAGTATTGAGATAAACTTTTGTTATTGACCAAATACTTATTTTCCACCATAATTTGCAAATAAATTCATTAAAAATCCTACAATGTGATTTTCTGGATTTTTTCCCCCTAATTTTGTCTGTCATAGTTGAAGTGTACCTATGATGGAAATTACAGGCCTCTTGCACAATTGGTGGCTGACTAAATACTTTTTTGCCCCACTGTATTTACATTTGAGATTCTTCAAATAGCCACTCTTTGCCTTGATGACAGCTTTGCACACTCTATGCATTCTCTCAACAAGCTTCACCTGGAATGCTTTTCCAACTGTCTTGAAGGAGTTCCCACATATGCTGAGCACTTGTTGGCTGCTTTTCCTTTACTCTGTGGTCTGACTCATCCCAAACCATCTCAATTTGTTTGAGGTCGGGTGATTGTGGAGGCCAGGTCATCTGATGCGGCACTCTATCACCCACCTTGGTAAAATAGCCCTTACAAAGCCTAGAGGTGTGTTGGGTCATTGTCCGATTGAAAAACAAATGATAGTCACACAAACCCCAAACCAGATGGGATGGCGTATCGCCGCAGAATGCTGTTGTAGGCTGGTGCTTCCATTCCTGTGGCGGTGGGTTTGGCTTGATGGTTTTTGCAACTGCACTATTTTACCCCATTTTTCCATATTGACTGACCTTCATGTCTTAAAGTAATGATGGACTGTCATTTCTCATTGCTTATTTGAGCTGTTCTTGCCATAATATGGACTTGGTATTTTACCAAATATGGCTATCTTCTGTTTACCCCCCCACCTTTCTTGTCACAACACAACTGATTGGCAAGAAATTCTAGAAATGAACTTTTAAGAAGGCATACCTGTTAATTGAAATGCATTCCAGGTGACTACCTCATGAAGCTGGTTGAGAGAATGCCAAGAGTGTGCAAAGCTGTCATCAAGGCAAAGGGTGCCTATTTGAAGAATCTCAAATATAAAATAGATTTTGATTTGTTTAACATTTTTTTGTTACTAAATTATTCCATGGTTTATTTCATAGTTTTGATGTCTTCACTATTGTTCTACAATGTGGAGTGGAAAATAGTACAAATAAAGAAAAACCCTTGAATGAGTAGGTATTCTAAAACTTTTGACCCCCCCACACAGAAACATCAAGTTCCATCGATGCCAGATGTGATTAATCAACAAACTGGGCTGCAGATACACTTGTTGTGATTGCTATGTTTAATTGAGTATGCTGTTATAGGTAATCTAAAACAGTACCATTTAAAATGGCTTCAGTCACAAAAGAAGGTTCCTACGAATATATAACTTCACTCACTGTCTGTAATATTTTGAAAAGCATTTTCATTAGGCTTTCAGTTATTGCTATATTATTACATGACTATCTTAATATTACATATATTACTACTTTACTTTTTACGATGCGCTACTAATTCACATTTCTCATAACAATCAAGGACATTTGTTTTCGTAGCCTTGACTTGACCTGGATGAAATACTGTGACTGACTGTAAACCCAGTATCTTGAGTTAACGCCCATAAAAATGATCGCAATAATTCCATACTGCACAGTGGTTGCTAATGATATGAAGATATTATTAGTGACCTGTGCAGTATTGAATTATTGTTCTTTTGTTGCTCATCTTCTCTGGCGTGCACTATAACTCGATGATCACCTCAATAGAATACCTACTTTGAGTTTCAAATGGATCAAATGTAATTTGAAACACTCCTGATATAGTGAACATTCTAGCTATTCTGTATTATTGGCCAATTTGCGAGATAGGATTACATGCCGGGAAGTAAAGCCCATTGCTGGTCATAGTCACACAGGTATTGAAAATTGCATTAAGATGACTGAGGTGCCAAGAAAATATCTCATTTGCTGACTAACGTCTACTGTAATTTCAGCTCCAGCTGCATTACCTTATAATTCATACATTGTTTCCGTTTTCTAATCTTAAAACCCTCCCTTAGTCCTTTTGATTCAGGCACTGGCTTTTATATTACGCTAATGATGTTTGAAGTCAACATTAGGATGTTGGATGCTCTTGTGCTTTGTCTGCCGTCCAGGAAACAGCTAAATCCGATGTCAGAATTGGGTATTTTAAGTATTTCCATATTAGGCTGCCCCTCATTATGAAGAGACCATTGCCATCCCACCCCATTGCCACCCCGCCCTACCATTTCCTCACCCTCCTTATAATTTCCTGCTAAACGCCTAGACTGAAAAAGAAATACTGTCCTTCACCATTAGCAGTGCAGATGGGTTTGATCACACTACCACAAAATAGCAATTCACTATATATACAGTGAACAAAAATATAAATGCAACATGCAACAATTTATCAGATTTTAGCGAGTTACAGTTCATATAAGGAAATCAGTCAACTGAAATAAATTGATTAGGCCCTAATCTATGGATTTCACATGACTGGGCACACAGATATGCATCTGTTGGTCACAGATACCTTAAAAAAATGGCCCTACAGTGGGCCTCAGGATCTCGTTATGGTACTTCTGTGCATTCAAATTGCCGTCGATAAAATGCAATTGGGTTCGTTGTCTGTTGCTTATTCCTGCCCATAGCATATGTACTGCTAAATTCTCTAAAACGTTGGAGGCGGCTTATGGTAGAGAAATTAACATTAAATTATCTGGCAACAACTTTCAACAGCATTCCTGCAGTCAGCATGCCAATTGCACGCTCCCTCAACTTGAGACATCTGTGGCATTGTGTTGTGTGACAACTGCACATTTTAGAGTTGCCTTTTATTGTCCCCAGCACAAAGTGCACCTGTGTAATTATAATGCTGTTTAATCAGCTTCTTGATATGACATACCCATCAGGTGGATGGATTATCTTGGCAAAGGATAAATGCTCACTAACAGGTATGTAAACAAATTTGTGCACAACATTTTGAGAGAAATAAGCCTATTGTGTTTATGGTACATTTCTGGGATGTATTTTTTCAGCTAATGAAACATGGGACCAACACCTAACATGTTGCGTTTATATTTCTGTTCAGTGTATTTATGTACAACTATGAAACAGTACAGTACTGCTTTCCTTTATTTCTATATTTCTGTACTTAGACTGGCAGTCATTTGAAGTTATAATATTGAAGCATGGAAAAGGATCAAGGCCTCCTATCACAACATGCTGACCTTGGCTTAGACATTGTGAGAATATTCTAGACCAGTTACAAATGTTTAACTGTTCTTAGACTGTGTGTTACCTGGTATCTAAATCTATATTCATAAAAATGTGACTATATTTACTTTAGACTGACACCCCGAAAGTAATTAACAGTCCAAGAACTAGAGGCAAATCAATAGGTCCTTTGAAGATCATATCAGAATCTAGAAGGCCTTTCCCCTTTTGTTTGGCCCGCTTTGATTCCTTGTTAAGACCAGAATAGAACTTCAGAAAATAATCAGCTGTTTCAATAGGATATAAGAAAAAATGGGCTATCTTTGACATCTCTTAAAAGGTTGCCAGCAGAGCTTCCCAGACTCTCAAGTGGCAGAGAATTTAAAAAAAAAATCCTTTGAGGAGATGTTGATTTTTATCATGCTCATGTTGTGTACCCGTCTGAATATTTATGTTGGGATGCCAGAGAAAACAGTGGTGCCCCTTAAGTAGGACTAATCACGCCTTGGTCAGTGAGAAACAAATTCTAAATCCTTTAAAGCCATGTTTGAAAATAGCCTATAGGCCTATACTAGAAGTCCATCTCATGATCTCATATTTGTTATAATAACGATAATCTTCTTACTAATGGTGAGAAGGTCAGTTGTGGTTGGTTTTTGAAAATCTGTATTAAAAACATGTTTCTATTAAGCATGCTGTAGATCAGTGGCAGTCAGTGTCGTTTAAGATGAGGGAGGACAATTTGTTTTTCAGGAGCATGGCCTTATTTCTATTACAGTATATTGGATGACTCATTCATATTCCATTCCCCCAGTTCAATGTAACAGTGACAGGTTTAGGTTTAGGTTACTACATGATACTCAACTTTTCCCTATACCCATCTTGAGGTTGCTACAACCTAGCCTATGATTTAAAGTTTACATGGTAGGTGCACACAGATCGAGAGGTGACAGACAGTGACATTCAATACCGCCTAGCAACACTCTTGCCTGTATCTAGCTGATATAGGGTGTAATCATTATTCCAACAGTTGCAAACGAGAGTTTCTACTGGACAAATTCAGGTATGTTTATCCCCATTTTGTTCCGTTTGCTTCCATTTAAGAAACGTTTTTCAACAGAATTGGCAGAATGAATACACCCCTGATCACGAGTAAACAGTTCACTTTCATAGCAGCCATGCTGTATTCCTTCTCACATCTATGTGCTCTTCTCTCACCTCTTCCCTTCGCATGTGGACTTCAATGCACAACACTTCAGCTGTATTTGACCCACCAATCCGCTACACACAGCCTACAGAGCTAACGCATTAGTACGTCTGCTACAATGCAGTAACGTTACAGTGTACAGTCAGTATGCAGGTACACCGGCAGGCCCCACTGGCAAAAACAATTGTAATACCAAAAGCTTACCTTGACATGGAAGAGTTCCAGTGTCGTGTTAGAAAGCCATAGCCAGCTAGCTAACATAGCATCCCTCTGTTTGAGCAGAATGTTTCAGTAGGCTGTACTAACTAGCTGCATTTGCTAGCTAAGTAAGTGAAACTGAAAGTGAAACAAAATGATACTCTCTATTGCTCTCTTGCTTCTACATTTTGGAATAAATTAATTTGTTCAAAACTGGTGAACTATTGTATTTTTCTCTTTGATGCAACCGCTCACCCCATGTTATAGACTGCAGTGCTAGCTAGCTGTAGCTTATGCTTTCATTACTAGATTCATTCTCTGAACCTGTGATTGGTCGGACAAGATGTCAGTTCATGCTGCAAGAGCTCTGGTAAGCTGCTGAGGCGACTGTAGACCTTTGCAAAATAGTGTTTCAGTATAATTATATTTAGTATAATTGTATCTAAAAATGATGACTTTTTAAATGTTTTACCATTTACATTTTATGAAATTCCCTGAGGAGGATGGTCCTCCTCTGAGGAGTCTCCACTGCTGTAGGTGTCGGTCACACTTCCACACAGAAAAAATAATAATCATACTTTATCAAATTCGGGACACACCTTTAACACAGTTACTGATAAAACATAGCCAAAAGGCGTAGTCTATTTCAAACTCTAAAATTAGTCCAGAGCTAACAAATTCAAAATACTCTGTAGTTGACAAACAGGCATATATATGGGTCCAACATATCAGACAACCTGGCTTTTAAGTAAGGTCTGTGCATTAGGCTATACTGCTGCTGCCAACATGTGTTCATATGGCTTCAAAGTCTCATAAAATGTTTCCACTGCTGCCTCAGGTTTGTGAGCAGTAGCCTAGCTTACTCTACTCCTGGAACCAATTTAGTGGGAGAATGACTAGTACTAGCCTATTGCCAATTACATATCTGGAGATCTCCATTAGCCAAGTATGGCACAATACCTGTCACGTTCTGACCTTTATTTTCCTTTGTTTTGTCTTTATTTAGTATGGTCAGGGCGTGAGTTGGGTGGGCAGTCTAATGTTTTGTGTTTCTATGTTTAGGTTTCTGTTTCGGCCTAGTATGGTTCTCAATCAGAGAGTGTCGTTAGTTGTCTCTGATTGAGAATCATACTTAGGTAGCCTGGGTTTCATTGTTGGGTTGTGGGTGTTTGTTTTCTGTGTCAGTGTTTGTGCCACACGGGACTGTTTCGGTTTGGTTTTCGTTCATGTTCACATTTATTGTTTTGTAGTTCTTAGTGTTCAGTTTATGTTTTATAATAAACAATATGGACACTTACCACGCTGCGTTTTGGTCCGATCCCTGCTACACCTCCTCTTCAGACGAAGAGGAGGAAATCTGTCGTTACAATACCCTTGCCTAAATGAGAGTGCCACAGTGTCATGATCTATGTTATAGAATGTGTTTAGGTCTCGTTACTGCAAGGCAATATACATTTAATTGATCTTCGAGTTTAACTTTCCATGCTAGGAAAGCATAATTTGGAGATTAGTAATTTTATGTTTTTTTGCGTTTTGGTGACTGGTTGAAATGACCGTCTACATCAAATCCAGGTGGAACATGTGTCATTAAATTCAGGCATATTCTTGATTTAATATCCAACAGCAATATTAAGTTAGGGGCCTACTCAGCTCAATCAAATATTCATTAATAAAACATGAAACCCTCACTCACCTACCTATCATCTGAGCGCAGTAACGCCCCTTTACGCAAGTGCAATAGTCCTACAACTAAACCGCGTTGAGCTTGCTGTGTTGTTTATTGTCGACATATCGGCATATGTGGGCTGCGCAGAAGGCGAGAGGCGACAGCGTGTTTCTCTTACCGGTGTCTCCTTTCAGTGACACTTCCTCACTAGGAGGTTCGTCATTTATAGTCGAAGCTTGGAGCACAGCTGGTACCTCAGGGTGTGTAATGTCACATAGGAGTTTGGATTATTTAAAAAATATTTTTCCAGACAGAAAAAACAAGCACATCGTCTCATTGTCCCCCACCTAACTTTGGACGCTCAGTAGCGGGCTCTCTCTGGTCAGTGTCGCTTGCACTCGGAGGCTGGCTGTTTGTTTTGGATATGGGTGAAATCTGCTCACGGTGCGGGCAATGACACATATAACAGGATGATGGACAAGGACGCTTTAAAAGGAATCTTCTCTCTGTCATTTGCATGGTGTTTTCTGGTTTCAGTTTCTGGAGAGGTATGTGTGTCTTTCATCGTCACTGTGCGTTTTCTGTTTGCGAGGGGATATGTATTGACAACAGAAAGGTAAACAGGTGACCATAACCAAATTCCTTACGATTTACATTCATTGGGAATATATAGGTAGGCTATAGACTTCGCGTAGTCTATTGGCTATATACTTTGCGTAGCCTATAGGCTATGTAACATAAAACCTGTGTAATTGCAAAAGGTATGCTGTGCGTGGCACCTTCTCGTGTGCCAGTAAACCCGAATTCTGAGGTTAAAACCATCCAAATTGGGCCACACATATTCACTTGAATGTATCATATTAGGTCTGCTCTACTGCTGTAGTGCATAATTACTGAGCTTTCGCTTTTATTTTTCTTCCAATTATTTTATAGTGCCCTATGTAGGCTACATTTTCATTTCACTAAGGACTTTGCTCCCAAGAAAACGTAAGAACGATCAATAGCCTACCCTTATCAGTTTGTTTTATTGCCGGCGAAGGAAATAATTGGGACAGACTATCACCCTATCTTCAGCAATCAAACGTGGCTTGCTGTGGTCATAAGGTAACTCATCCTAAGATACTGTAAATACAGTATCACTTTGTAAAACATTTAAGATAAATGCTGAGCTTTCCTAAATGCATTTCTGAAGGCTGACCGTGTGTCCTAAATTAGCATGCACAGTAAGCGCGCCCAATCAGCTAGTTAATACAACGATACTCTAGTATAAATTCGGTTGAATTGGACCCAATTATTTTTATTCTCCGCCAGCGATTTCATTAGATGGCGAGAAATAGTTTTGTCAAACCGCGCCATTCCTTGCGGAGGTCGTGCGTCAGAGTTATCTCATCATGCGTTTTACAGTAGTTAAAGCCATGCACACTGATGTGTGCAATACTGAACCACCATGAAAAATATAAAAACAATGGGGCAAATGCATTCAATGATATGTTCAAACTTCCTTGCAAATAGCAATTGATTCATATAGCCAATGACATTCCTTGAGAGCAACATTTTTGTAAAACATGGTTCGAGGCTGTAGGCTACATCATTTTAGAGTGACAACAAAAGCACAAAAAAGAGTAAAGGCAACGGTTGTAGGTTACTTGCTTGCACTTTATAACTTTCAATGTTAAATGCTATAAATGCTTATGAAGTGTAATGTTTATGAAATGCTTATGCATGTTTACAAATAATGAAATACGAATTTAGGAATAATGTGTATAAACTACTATTTATAAATAGTTTATTAATTCTCATTCATGTTATTATAAAGTGTTACCCATTGAAAATGGTGAATTCATTTTTAAATGGGCTAAGGAACTACTCCTGTCCTTTTCCCCAAAGAATCCTTCTATGGAGAACTCCAGCTGCCCCTGTCTCCATTAGATTGACAGATGCAATTATTAGAGTTCAACTGATTCCAGCGTGCAGCTGTTTCCCATGCATGACAGTATTGATTTTAGTGGTGCCACAAAGTAGAACCCTTTAACTTAACCCTTCAATAATTTAATTGCTTTCTGCATAGCCATTCTAAGCGATGCCACCTGCTCCCGGCCTCAATGGTAAAATAGAAAGTAATTGAAAACAGATAGCAGAAGAGAAGAGGGATAAACATGGTTAACACAGTGTAACAATGATTTTCACAGATCTACAGAATAGCATAGATAGGTTGAGTAAAACCATATTTCTACAAGTAGGCTACAATATAATACTAGAGAGAGAAAACGTTGTTCTGTATGAAGGCTGCAAACAATCCAACAGGCTACTTATGGGATATAAGGGACTACTTATGAACAGGCTTCCATAACCTAATGTGGAAAACTTGGTCTAAATTAAATAAGCCTGCAGTTTCATATTCTGTTGTCTTTTTTTTTGCAGGTCATCTCTCAAGATGGCTACCTAAATACTATGCAGAGTGCAGGTAGACACCTCTTTTCCTCTTCCTCTTATTTCTAATAGGTCTTGATTTCATCCATCCATCATTGTGATTCTGCCAAGTCATCCAAGGACATGGATGAATGACTCAGCAGCACTAATTGAATAGCCTAAATCAGGGATGGGCAACTCCAGTCCACGGGGGCCAGACTGCTGTCACACTTTTGTTCCAGCTAACATAGCGGACTCCAATAATCAACTAATCATGATCTTCAGTTTAGAATGCAATTCATTTAATCAGCTGTGTTTGCTAGGGATGGAGAAAAAGTGTGACACCAGTCCGGCCACAGAAGACTGGGGTTGTTCATCCCTGGCCTAAATGAACAAATCAAATCAAATTTATTTTTCCCTTCGTACCTCAGCTGATATCTCAAAGTGCTGCACAGAAACCCAGCCTAAAACCCCAAACAGCAAACAATGCAGGTGTAGAAGCACGGTGGCTAGGAAAAACTCCATAGAAAGGCCAAAACCTAGGAAGAAACCTAGAGATGAACCAGGCTATGAGGGGTGGCCAGTCCTCTTCAGTCTGTGCCGGGTGCAGATTATAACAGTACATGGCCAAGATGTTCAAATGTTTATAAATGACCGGCATGGTCAAATAATAATAATCACAGTGGTTGTCGAGGGTGCAACAGGTCAGCACCTCAGGAGTAAATGTCAGTTGGCTTTTCATAGCCGATCATTAAGAGTAACTCTACCACTCCTGCTGTCTCTAGAGAGTTGAAAACAGCAGGTCTGGGACAGGTAGCACGTCCGGTGAACAGGTCAGGATTCCATAGCCACAGGCAGAACAGTTGAAACTGGAGCAGCAGCACGGCCAGGTGGACTGGGGACAGCAAGGAGTCATCATGCCAGGTAGTCCTGAGGCATGATCCTAGGGATCAGGTCCTCTGAGAGAAAGAGAGAATTAGAGAGAGCATACTTAAATTCACACAGGACACCGGATAAGACAGGAGAAGTACTCCAGATATAACACTGATCCTAGCCCCACGACACATAAACTACTGCAGCATAAATACTGGAGGCTGAGACAGGAGGGGTCAGGAGACACTGTGGCTCCATCTGATGATACCACCGGACAGGGCCAAACAGGAAGGATATAACCCCACCCACTTTGCCAAAACACAGCCCCCACACCACTAGAGGGATATCTTCAACCACCAACTTACCAACCTGAGACAAGGCAATCCTGAGACAATCCTAAAACAAGGAGTATAGCCCACAAATATCTCCGCCACGGCACAACCCAAGGGGGGCACCAACCCAGACAGGAAGATCACGTCAGTGACTCAACCCACTCAAGTGACGCACCCCTCCTAGGGACCTAGTGGGATGGTGTGGATGTGAGATGGCAAGGTGTTGATTCAGCAAAATGTCACAATTTCAGAACAAAAGCTTGAAAAAGCCCTCTATCAAAAAAGCCTCCCTCCTCTGCTAAATACGCTATTATAAGAGTAATTTGATGTCACTAGCGCTGCTGATAATCAGATGGTGATTATAATTGAGCCTCTGAAGGTTGGGTTGATATTTCAGGCAACGCTCAACTCCCTCATCAGTCTCTCTTTTGTTATTTCTCTCTCGCGCTCTCTCTTTCTGTCTCTCTCTCTTTCTGTTTAACAATGGAGGCGGTCTGCTGGGAGTGTCGCTCTCTTTATCCACAGCCAAAAGACACATAACCAGCTCCCCTCTCCCACCCCCAAATTTGTCTCATTTTTAGGCTTTCATTTATGGAAATGAGAGTGTCCCTGATTTAAGAGCCCTGACATCATCTCTGATCGACTCTCACTCTCCAACAACCAGATGCTGTATGTCTGGTCCTTGTCTTTGGTGAAGTTATGTTATGGGGTCTCAAAAAGTCTGGGTCTTAAAGATGGTTGTTTCCGTTTGTGGCTCAACTATAGACACCCATCCGGGATAGAATGCAAGCTATGTTAAGATACTTTAGAGCTTAGTTAAACTGGGATGGACAGTGTGACAGATTTATGACACCAACGTGCATGCTGAGTTTCTTGCTCTCAATACATGCATTTATATACTCACTCCCTATCTCATCCTCTGCATGGAAACAGATTATCCATGCATATACACATTCGATACAGCACATCTGCTTTCATGTGCTGGTGATGTTCCGGGTAACCTTTCGTAATAACGCTATCCATAACATTTCTGTCTCTGGCACACCCTCTTACTGTGTGAACTCTATCAAATATGTATCTCCTCCGATTATGCGATCTGAAAGGATTAGATAGGTGTAAGGAAAATTCTAAACAAATCCACCTAATCTATCAAAGAGCAAGATGGATTTATTACTTTTACCTTGCTAGAGCTATTACCATATTGCTCACACCTATCCAATCCTTTAAGATCTACATGAAGTGACCAGGCTTTGGGACAAGGTGTCAATCTGGAATTGAGCAGAGTATTGCTCCTTCAAGATGTCTTTTCTCGCAGGCATCAGTCAGACACCCTCTCCAGTCTTAAGTGACTAAGCCTGTGCGAATGTGGACCAGCAGTCCCTCAAACAAACACAGACAGGGGTTAGGCCACTCGCTGGGCGGGTGTAGATTTGCGAGCGATCGCTCACAGCTGTGAATGTTTACCCAGCGACACCTCAAAGGACTTGCGGTCCTTAATCCACTGGTTTAGAGCGTTCACGACGAGGAGTTTAGGTGCGTGAAGAGGATATCTTCCTTTCCTGGCTGGACCCCAGTTCCCATTTCCACTTCCCTCCAATCTCCTCGGGATTTAACACTTGGATCTAGAGGGATGTTAGCACGTCTCCCCTTCATATCCTATACAGTACGCACACACTGATATGGCTGAGGTACTGCCACATCAGTTACACATCACAGGAAGCATGGGCCTAAAGCTAAAGATGATCTTACTTCTACTGAAGACTGACTGCTAGGCAGATAAGCGCATACATATCCCATTGAAAAGGGACTGATAATTCAGTTAGTTATAGTTGGTTCTGGATTTGAATTTAACTGACATTCCCAAGCAACTGTCTCCATTCTTTGCATGATGTATTACCAGACTTTGATCCCTTGGAAATACATGTGATACTTATGGATCAAGTTCAGGGCTGCCTCTGGCTCTGGTTGCCATTAAATGTCTGCCTCTGCATTAAACCACAGACCCTTCCCCCTGTTTTTAAAACTCAATCTGTGGACCAGATGTGTGTTTGTGTTTAATGGCCCACTCCTATTCAATGTGATGGGTCATCTTTACAAGTGGTCCCAGTGGTTCTTTAACTTGCATAGTTTAGAACGTAAGGCTGAGCTCAGGTTTTTCCGTAACAATCCCATCTCACGTTTTCTCAAAGCCAATTAGAGAATAGAGATGCAGCACTCGCAGACCCAGTTAAATGCATCTGTAATTAAAAAGCCCTGGATTACTCAGAGAATTGCATTGCAGTGAGTTTCAGTTTATCAGTACGCCCTGTAGGAACTAATGGCGTATGCACTTGATTCTGGACACGAGCATCCATCCCTCTTGAGGAATAGTTGTCTACCCCAAAGTTGTATATCTATCATCAAACTATGCTTTTGACAGCATTGAGAAAATAATTGTGAGGATTTGAATTTTTAAAATAATTTTAAGACCTGTGCCTGGGGTGCATTTTAAGGACAAAAAAATTTTAAGGCACCCACACACACACACACACACACACACACACACACACACACACACACACACACACACACACCCACACACCCACACACCCACCCCACACACACACACACACACACACACACACACACACACACACACACACACACACACACACACACACACACACACACACACACACAGACGGCTGCAGTAAGGGCACAGGTTTTCAGGTTGTCTGAGAAGGTAGCCCGCCACGCTCTGTGACTCAGCAAAGCAGACCTACACAAATACTCTGGCCCCTGCACTGCAGCAATACGCTGTCAGTCTGACCAGCCAGGTGGCTCACTCCTTTACCTCTGAGGATGGAGAGAGAGGGGGAGGTGGAACCGAAAGAGAGAGAGACAAAGGAGAGGAGAATGTTTGAACGCCTGCTTGGCTTAATGTGACTTAATTATAAAACTCTGCTTTAACCCCCCCCCATCACTTCGTCTCACAAAAATGTGTATCGCTATACTGTATTAACTAAGCTTCAACAGAAGACCATCGTTTGATTAACCCCTTGTATCTGAATGTGTCTCCCCCTAGCTCCTCTGTCCTGTTCAGAAGGCTTCACTGAGCTGGGCTACTACAATGGCTCTGTGTCTCAGACTGACTCTGGTTCGCCCTGCCTGAAGTGGACGGAGTTCCCAGACTACGTCCTGCAGTACCCAGGCCGGGGGCTGGGCGACCACAGCTACTGCCGTAACCCTGACCGCGAGTCCAACCCCTGGTGCTTCTTCCGCCAGAGCTCTGGAGCCATCGGCTGGGCCTATTGCGACTGCCACCAGGGTGAGAATTTACCGACTGATACTTACTTCAAGGGAATCAATACTGCTGGGTAACTACCGGGAACCAGATGATTTATAGTGGTGTATGAATTCCAAAGTGACCAACAAATAATTGCGAGGTATCTTTGTATCTTTGCTGTGGTTTTGGGGTGATCATGTTGCTCTGGCAGGATATCTATGCCTCTGACTATCTAGGGAACCTACAGTACATTTGGAAAGTATTCGGACCCCTTCACTTTTTCCACATTTCTGTTACGTTACAGCCTTATTTTAAAATGGATTAAGTAAAAACATTTCCTTATCAATCTACATATAATGACAAAGCGAAAACAGGGTTTATAAATGTTTTCAAATGTATTAAAAGTCAAAACAGATACCTTTTTTTGCATAAGTATTCAGACCCTTTGCTATGAGACTTGAAATTGAACTCAGGTGCATCCTGTTTCCATTAATCATCCTTGATTTCTCTACAACTTGGTTGGAGTCCACCTTTGGTAAATTCAATTGATTGGACATGATTTGGAAAGGCACACACACCTGTCTATATAAGGTCACACAGTTGACAGTGAATGTCAGAGCAAAAACCAAGCCATGAGGCCGAAGGAAATGTCTGTAGTGCTCCGAGAAGCTCAGATCTGGGGTAGGGTAGAAAAACATTTGTGCAGGATTGAAAGTCCCCAAAAACACAGTGACCTCCATCATTCTTAAATTCTCAAACGGGCCAAACGCCCGGGCAATTGGGGGGAGAAGGGCCTTGGTCAGCGAGGTGACCAAGAAACCGATGGTCACTCTGACAGAGCTCCAGAGTTCCTCTGTGGAGATGTGGGAACCATCTCTGCAACATTCCACCAATCGGGCCTTTATGGTAGAGTGGCCAGACGGAAGACACTCCTCACTAAAAAGGCACATGAAAGCCCACTTGGAGTTTGCCAAAATGCACCTAAAGAACTCTCAGACCATGAAAAACAAGATTCTCTAATCTGAAGAAACCAATATTGAACTCTTTGGCCTAAATGACAGGCGTCACGTCTGGAGGAAACCATGCACCGCTCATCACCTGGCCAATACCATCCCTACGGTAAAGCATGGTGGTAGCCTTATGCTGTGGGAATGTTTTTCAGCAGCAGGGACCGGGAGACTAGTCAGGATCAAGTGAATGATAAACGGAGCAAAGTACAGAGAGATCATTGATGAAAACCTGCTCCAGAGTGCTCAGGACCGTAAAGATTCACCTTCCAACAGGACAACGACCCTAAGCACACAGCCAAGACAATGCAGGAATGGCTTCGGGACAAGTCTCTGAATGTCCTTGAGTGGCCCAGCCAGATCCCGGACTTAAATCTGATCGAACATCTCTGGAGAGATCTGAAAATAGCTGTACAGCAATACTGTAATAGGTGCCAAAGGTCCTTCAACAAAGTACTGAGTAAAGGGTCTGAATACTTATGTAAATGTGATTTTTCAGTTTTAAAATAATTTTTTAACCTGTTTTTGCTTCGTCATTATGGTGTTTTCAGAGTAGGTTGATGAGGGGAAAAAACTATTTAATCGATGTTAGAATAAGGCTGTAACGTTACAAAATGCGGAAAAAGTGAAGGAGTCTGAATTCCTCCCGAATGCACTGTATGTGCCTGTCTGCTTGTGTCTCTCAATCTGTTGGCGCCCCATTATTTTTCTGTATGTCTGTCAGTTGGCTCCTCCCACTGTGTTTCCCACCTATCCATTAGGCAGCTGATATTGTTCTCTCTGTGACTCCCACCCCCCTTTAGTAGTGTAAAGGCATCCACATACTGTCCATCGGTTCGGTTTGCTCCTAGCAGAACTCGGTCAAGTGAATGTCTGTGCTCGCATACTCCCTAAAGACCTTTGTTAGAAAACAAGAAAAATGCTTGAAATCAAGAAATCTCTAATTAGTTTAGACTTTTTTTTGCTTCGTCTTGCAATTTTAAATCTTGCTAAGATGTTTGGTGCAGTACTTCTCAAGTGAAAAAATGTGCATGAAAGCTAGTGCACTGCAGACAGTAGGGCCTTGCTGCTGCTGTGCTCCCCCTCGTTGAATGACAGCAAACACTTCATTGAAGAATCCCATCCATAGTTCCCACCCCTACTGTTGACCAATCACAGATGAAGGGGCGTAGACTTCGGCTACCGAACTTCGACTTGCCTCAAGAACAAAAAAATGTTGTGTGCACGAATGGCCTGAAGAAAAACCCTACCAAACACCAAAACGTCAGAAACAGTTTCATAATATATGCTCAAACTGTTTAGACTGGGAAGCATGTGTCAGCCTTTACCCTGCATGTCCATTAGCCAACCGTCTGTCTTTGTACTGGTCTGTCAGCACCTTGCTTGTATGTAGATATCCCCGTGTTGAAATATCTGTGTTTGCTGTCATTATCTGTCTGCCTCTTTTTAACTCTCCCAAGTTCTCTCTTTGAAACTGTTAACCTTTCTCAGGGTTTGTAGGCGATTTGACTTAGGGTATGTGTGTGAATGGGTGTGTGTTTGTCAGGTTGGAATAGGTAAGTGTTGCAAGACCCACAAACCAAGGATAATCTATACAATTATCCTGAGATAATCACACCTGTTGGATTCATGGTTGACTTGGTAGCACTTTGTCGGTCTACCTGTTTCTGGTGGGTGTGAGAGGGAGAAGTCCCACCTGTCATTTCAAATGATTTTCCATATCTTAATGCCTTCTCTCCTCTCCAGGAGCTGTCAGGTTGGTAGGTGGGTCCTCCCCTCAGAGCGGCCGTCTGGAGGTATACCTAAATGGCCAGTGGGGGGCGGTATGTGACACACACTGGACCGACCGCGATGCCAGTGTGATCTGCAAACAGCTTGGACTGGGGTGAGAACTACTGCCATACTTGTATCACTGCTTTGTGTGTGTGTCAAATCCTATCCTCTACTCCTGACTGTCCACCGGTCTTTCTCTCTCCGTCCATCCTGTCTTTCTGTCTGCAGTGAGATCGGCACGGCCCTCCAGCACTCCTACTTCGGGCCCGGCTCTGGACTCTTCCACTATGAACGCCTTGGCTGCCGTGGCAACGAAAACACTCTGCTGGATTGCAGGAGTCGGAAGTTTGTCACCAGCGACTGTAACCATGGAAACGAAGCGGGGGTGGTGTGTGCTGCACCTGAAGGTGAGGCTGATGGAGATTTCAAAACATCCATGGGGATAAAGCATAGATTTCTCTCAAGTGCTACACATACTGTATAAATGTAGTACATTTTACTTTACATGTGTACTAGGCCTACCAGTAGAGTTATCTAAAGTTGTGAAGAGCCACTTCCCCTTTTTGAGTAAGACCGTGACAGAGAGAGACTGTGTACCCTCTCTCTTAAGAGTTTCACTGTCCTTATCCCACCTCAGTCAGAGCTGCTGCGCTAGTTTGAGATTCGTGGTTAAGATTCATCTCCATAACACAAACACTGCAAGGCTAGAACAAGAACAGTCTCTTCTGAGCAGCACGGCCAAGAGGGAGCTGATGTTGCCTGCCTAGTCATTCACGTAGCTTTTAGAGCTCTCTGAGGCTGCCAGCTCTCACAGCACTCGTGTCATAGCGTCCCAAAGGGGCATAATGAACTACAACAGGGGTGTGTGTGTTTGTTTGTGTGCCTCCGCGTGTGTGTTAGGAGGGTAGAGAGAGGGGTGCCCAGAGGAGCAGGCCCTGGTGATATATTTAGTGTGATGCAGTGAATTATTCAGTCTGGAACATTGAGGGAAAGAGCTATCTGAGAGCCCTGAGCCCCTGTCAACCCACCTACCCCAAACAACCCCCCCACCTCCTCAACTTCTCTGCCAGGGCTGCTCACATACTCCGATTGCATAACTGATCCACCCCCCTTTCCTGCTCCCTGCATCCCGCACATACTTATACTTGCTGTAGTTTCAAATGACATGCCGGAGCTTTGAACCAAACTGAGTCAGGGTTAGGGGTCACAGCATTCCAACAGTTCTGTGGTTCAGATCACTTTATTTATCATGGCACTGGGCACAAGGTTATTTACATTTGCATTCATCAAGGAGACCATAAGTGGACAAGTAGATAACTTAGAAGACCGGTGGTTTCTATTGTAACATGATGCCAACATGTTCTGCCAGGTAACTACTTTGTCTTTTTCAGGCAATGGCGCCCCCTTGAGGTTGGTAGGTGGCCTGGAGGACTTCGAGGGTCGTGTGGAGGTGTACCATGATGGGAGGTGGGGCACCATCTGTGATGACCAGTGGGATGACATTGATGCTGAGGTGGTCTGTCGGCAGCTGGGACTGGGGTGAGCAGCACTGGGGTTCTGATGGCTCAGGAGCATGGTGCTTGACTTGCTTATGGGTTATTAATGTGATTCCCTCCACTAAATGTGACTCAGTTCCTATGCAGGTAAAAACTAGAGGTGAAGCCCTATCAGTGGTAGCAAGGGTTCCCAGGCATGAAGTTGCCCACCAACCAAGGCTCTCTGCACTCCACAAAGCTGGATGCAATCCTGCTTGGATAGCCTTATTTACACTGCTACATTCCCACTGAGTGAACTATATTAATATAGATGAACGGAGAGCATGCATTTTTGATGGCCTACAGTGTTTTGGGTTGTTGCTCTGCTGGAGAGGAGCCAGCTGATCCAGATTATTCAGATGTCATCGTTGCTCTTAGCAGATCACCCACATGTAGTCACGCACACAAAATGAATGGCTTACAGTACGTTTGATTTATTTATTTTATTGAACCATTATTTAACTAGGCAAGTTGGTTGAGAACAAATTCTTATTTACAATGATGGCCTACCAAAAGGCCTCCTGCGGGGATGGGGGCTGGGATTTAAATATATATATATAATATAAATATAGGACAAAACACACATCATGACCAGAGAGACCTAAGACAACAACATTGCAAGGCAGCAACACATGACAACACACCATGGTAGCAACACAACATGGTAGCAGCACAAAACATGGTACAAACATTATTGGGCACAGACAACAGCACAAAGGACAACAATACACAAAGCAGCCACAACCGTCAGTAAGAATGTCCATGATTGAGTCTTTGAATGAAGAGATTGAGATAAAACGTCCGTTCAAGTCACTATCTGCAGCAGACTGAAAAGAGGAGCGACCCAGGGATGTGTGTGCAATGGGGACCTTTAACAGAATGTGACTAGCAGAACGGGTTGTGTATGTGGAGGATGAGGGCTGCAGTAGATATCTCAGATAGGGGGGGAGTGAGGCTAAGAGAGTTTTATAAATAAGCATTAACCAGTGGGTCTTGCAACAGGTATACAGAGATGACCAGTTTACAGAGGAGTATAGAGTGCAGTGATGTGTCCTATAAGGAGCATTAGTGGCAAATCGGACGGCTGAATGGTAAAGAAAATCAGATCTATAAATGATGTCTCCGTTAACTAGCATGGGTAGGATGGTCATCTGAATCAGGGTTAGTTTGTCAGCTGGGGTGAAAGAGGAGCGATTACTTTAAAGGAAACCAAGTGTTGATTTAACTTTAGCCTGCAGCTTGATATGTACTGAGAGAAGGACAGTGTAGCCAGACTCCCAAGCTCTAAACCCTCAGAGGTAGTAATCACACCTGTGGGGAGAGGGGCATTCTTACCGTACCACATTACCTTTGTTTTGGAGGTGTTCAGAACCAAGTTAAGGGTAGAAAATGTTTGTTGGACACTAAGAAAACCTTGTAGAGCATTTAACAATCTGGTAAGGGGCCAGCTGAGTATAAGACTGTATCATCTGCATATAAATGGATGAGAAAGCTTACTACTGCCTCAGCTATGTTGTTGATGTAAATTGAGAAGAACGTGGGGCTTAGGATCGAGCCTTGGGGTACTCCCTTGGTGACAGGCAGTGGCTGAGACAGCAGATTTTCTGACTTTATACACTGCACTCAGAGAGGCAGTTAGAAAACCAGGCCAAAGAACCCTCAGACACCAATACTCCTTAGACGGCCCACAAGAATGTAATGGTCTACTGTATCAAAAACTTTGGCTAAGTCAATAAAAATAGCAGCACAACATCGCTTAGAATAAAGGGCAATGGTGACATCATTGAGGACCTTTAAGGTTGCAGTGACACATCCTTAACCTGAGCGGAAAACCAGATTGCATACCCGAGATAATACGATAGACATCAACAAAGCCAGTCAGTGATTTAAAGAGCTCAGCCATGTGCTTCTTGTCAGTAACATCCACATCATCAACATTAGGTATCAGTCTGGTATATTCTTCAGGTCTTTAACCGTTTTCCAGAACATCTTGGGGTTAGACCCAGAGAGAGAGAACTGCTCCTTAAAGTAACCAACTTTGGCCTTCCTGATCACCTTATTTCTCATTTGCCTGAATGAGAGCCAGTCAGCCTGAGTATGCGTGTGCCGAGCCTTTCGCCAAATGGAATTCTTGAGGTGGAGTAACTCTGCAAGATCACGGTCGAACCAGAGGCTCAACCTGTTTTTAATTCTCATTATCTTTATGGGGGCGTGTTTGTTAACAATACCACAGAAAATATAAAAAATGAAAGGCCAAGCGTCCTCGACAGAGGCGATCAAGCTGATTCTATACCATTTTACAGAGGCCAGTTCATGACAATGCTTGCTCATTTTTTTTTAACAAGAGTCTATGACAAATCAGGACAGGTCGTTTCACTGAGCAGCCCTTACAGACACAAGATCACTAAGGTCATTACAGAAAAAAGAAGACTGATACCTATCAGGATTATTTGTGAGGATGACATCGAGGAGAGTAGCCTTTTCTGGGTGTTTGGAGTCATACCTTGTGGGATTGGTAATAATCTGAGAAAGATTTGGGGAGTCCCATTGCTTTAGGACTTGGTCAGGTAGTTTAAGCATGTCCCATTTTAGGTCACCTGGCAGGACAAAGAGAGAGAGAGAGAGAGCGAGAGAGAGCGCTTTAGGGCAGGTAGGGTATATGCCGGTGCTGATGGAGGATGATAGCACACTATTCTTTAACCACGTCTCAGTAATGAGCAACACATCTGGATTGAAGCTGTGAACCCACACTTTCAATTGATCCATTTGAGGTAATAAGCGTCTAGTGTTAACATGCAGAGAACCCAGGCTTTTACGAGAGCAGAAATCAGTGAAGCAGATAGTGTCAGAATTGGGGCTAGCAACTGTAGATGGGCCAGGGTGTACATGCACATTTCCAGATACCATCAACAGTAATACAATCAAGGCACGGCACAGGACAGGGAGAGCTCTGCACTGCTGATTTATGACATCTGCATCAGATGGCAACAAGATCATATTGTACAGCAATTTCATCAGGTAACATGAATACAAAATAGGATGGGAGGCCAAAAGTCTGTGTAACCTATAGAGAGTCAGAGTCCCGAGTGTGGGAACAAACAGTCTGTCCCACAGTTGGGAAAAGAAAGTTCGTAGTCAACAAATCATACAGGAATCATGAGGCAAATAGCAAAATGTTCTAGATTTAATTTTTTCTTGTACGACTTGAGGCCAGCCATGGTAAGTTCAGAGTCACTCGCCCCAACAGTGCGTGTGTACAAAGAGTGGATAAACAAAAAAGCAAAGTGGATTCGTGTCAGGACAATTTTCAGATATTCCACGGGTCATTAATAATTCATTTCTCAATTATACTGACTATATTTGGTGTGCATGAGTGTTGAAACAGGGACTGGGGTTTTTCTGCCATGTAAATGTGTTTCTCTGCTCTGTAAGTGCATGTTTTTGTGCCATGTAAATGTGTTTCTCTGCTCTAAGTGCATGTTTTTGTGCTCTGTAAATGTGTTTCTCTGCTCTGTAAGTGCATGTTTTTGTGCTCTGTTAATGTGTTTCTCTGCTCTGTAAGTGCATGTTTTTGTGCTCTGTAAATGTGTTTCTCTGCTCTGTAAGTGCATGTTTTTGTGCTCTGTAAATGTGTTTCTATGCTCTGTGCATGTTTTGCATGTGTTTTTGTGCTCTGTAAATGTGTTTCTCTGCTCTGTAAGTGCATGTTTTTGTGCTCTGTTAATGTGTTTCTATGCTCTGTAAGTGCATGTTTTTGTGCCATGTAAATGTGTTTCTCTGCTCTGTAAGTGCATGTTTTTGTGCTCTGTAAATGTGTTTCTCTGCTCTGTAAGTGCATGTTTTTGTGCTCTGTAAATGTGTTTCTCTGCTCTGTAAGTGCATGTTTTTGTGCTCTGTTAATGTGTTTCTCTGCTCTGTAAGTGCATGTTTTTGTGCTCTGTTAATGTGTTTCTCTGCTCTGTAAGTGCATGTTTTTGTGCTCTGTAAATGTGTTTCTCTGCTCTGTAAGTGCATGTTTTTGTGCTCTGTTAATGTGTTTCTCTGCTCTGTAAGTGCATGTTTTTGTGCTCTGTAAATGTGTTTCTATGCTCTGTAAGTGCATGTTTTTGTGCTCTGTAAATGTGTTTCTCTGCTCTGTAAGTGCATGTTTTTGTGCTCTGTTAATGTGTTTCTATGCTCTGTAAGTGCATGTTTTTGTGCCATGTAAATGTGTTTCTCTGCTCTGTAAGTGCATGTTTTTGTGCCATGTAAATGTATTTCTCTGCAAGTGCATGTTTTTGTGCTCTGTACAGTACCCTTAAGGCCTGTTAACTTGGTGGGAATACATTTATATGTGTACATTTGAATGACCCTTGAGTGGTTGCCATATATTGTTTACATGTTGTCCATATATGGTGTTTGTATTTCTTGTGTGAGTTAGTCATATGGTCATTGCGTATGCCTGTGTGTGTGTCCACTCAGGGGTGTACCGAAGGCTTGGACGTGGGCTCACTTTGGCCAGGGCTCTGGTCCCATCCTCCTGGACGGGGTGCAGTGTACAGGCAACGAGCTCTCCCTGGAGGAGTGTCCCCACAACAACTGGCAACAACACAACTGTGACCACATGGAGGATGCTGGTGTGTCCTGTAACCCATATACAGGTCAGGAGTCAGGACAGGAACGCTATGTGTATGTAAACACCCAGAACATTACACATATTTGTGTGCAAAACACATACATACCGTTTCAAACACACACCGTGTTGCAGATGGTGTAGTACGGCTGGTGGGGTCTGACAGTCCCTGGGAAGGTCGTCTGGAGGTGTACCACTCTGGGGACTGGGGTACGGTGTGTGACGACAACTGGACTGAGCACCACGCACAAGTGGTGTGTAGACAGCTGGGCTTCAGGTGGGTCTACAGGAGTCCTTTTTATGTACAAATACAATCTGAACATGGGAATTAGGTGTATGTGTATTAATAGTGTCGTGATATTGTCATAATAGTGTAGTGATACTGTAGTAATGGCGTATTTTGTCCAATAGAGGGCGTGCAGAGGTGACATCAGACGGGCTGTACGGAGAGGGCACCGGGCTGATCCTGCTGGATGAGGTGCAGTGTAAAGGCTCAGAGGCCACCCTGCTTGCCTGCGGGCACGCCGAGTGGGGTCGCCATGATTGCTCCCACAGCGAGGACGTAGGGGTGCGCTGTGAGAGGGGGGGAGAGACCAATGAGGTGCCAGGGTTGCCACGCATCGCAGGTAGGCCAACTAACTGTACCCACTGAGATCGCATAAGAAATCAAATCAAAGTTCCTATCTACATATCTCTGTTAATGTCTTCTCTGGTGAATATTGCAAAGAAAATTCAAATCCATACATTGCGGTTTATGGTGGTCCTCTGTTCTGGTCCCAGGCCCTCTGGTGCGACTGGTTGCTGGAGAGAGCCGGAAGGAGGGGCGTGTGGAGGTGTTTCTGAACGGCCAATGGGGGAGCGTGTGTGATGACGGCTGGAATGACGTCAATGCTGCGGTGGTCTGCAGGCAGTTGGGATTTGTGTAAATATGGATTCTCTCGCTCATATTTCTCCCTGTTAATGTATCATATCCTTTCCCTCATCTGTGGTATACCTCATACCTCAAAGTCAAGTATGTGGTTAGACACCTGGGGTTTCCCTGTCTCTGAGTGATCAACTCTTACTTTAACTGCCATTCAGGAGATGGGGGCATTTTGAAATGTACTTTTCCCTTTTCCCTCTTCCTCAGTGGGGTGTCGAAGGCTCGCTCCATGGCATATTTTGGAGCAGGCAAGGGCCCCATCCACCTGGACAATGTGAGGTGCATGGGGGCTGAGGTGTCCCTGGGGGAGTGTCCGGCCGAGGGAGAGGACGCCCATGACTGCAAGCACAGCGAAGATGCAGGGGTCATCTGTGACTACGTCCCCGAGCCGGTGGGAGATGGCGCCATAATAACGCAGACCTGCGGCATGAGGCCAAACACACAGCGCCGCAGGAGGAGGATAATTGGAGGGGACAAGTCAATCAGGTACACTGTAAACACACGCACATACAAAGGGTTATATTACTTTGTATCACTGCATAGATACTGTATATGCAAACACATTGCACAAGTCAAATGATCACATTAAGTCATCCATGATCTATTTCTACATATGTTCTCTCTCCTCCCCTGGTTGTGCTGTGTTAGGGGAGACTGGCCATGGCAGGTATCTCTGTGGCTCAAGTCCCAGTCCAAAGGGAACCATCCACTGTGTGGAGCCACGCTCATCAACTCCTGCTGGGTCCTGACTGCTGCACACTGCTTCAAGAGGTGGGACACAGAGACGTCTAGTGTCCAATGATGGAATGGCAGTGACTACGTTCTAAAAATGACATGTGTCACGCATACAATAAATGATCTATCAAGGAGCTTGTCTATGTCAATAATTATATAAAGTATTCTTAGTAAGAGATTGACATGCCACTGATAAGGGAAACTTTCTTGAGTCACTGTCTTGATCTTTTCAGCTTGGCTTCTTTTCAGTCTGGCTTCTTTTCAGCTTGGCTTCTTTTCAGTCTGGCTTCTTTTCAGCTTGGCTTCAACTTCCTCAGACCTTGATTTCCTGTCCTCTTTTTTTCCGTCCTATCTCTCCCTCTCTTAGGTTTGGCGGGGACCCATCGCGCTACGTGCTGCGACTGGGTGACTACCACACGGAGGAGAGGGATGACTTTGAGCGCAGCCTGTCCCCGGAGCGCATCATCATTCACAGGAAGTACCACAGCCAGGGCTGGGAGTATGACATTGCCCTGCTTAGACTGAAGGGCACCGAAGGAAACTGTGTGGCCTTTAACCCTCATACCAACTCAGCCTGCCTCCCTGCGCCTGGCAGCAAGTGGGGGAAGAGGCCAGCCGCCTGTGTCATCACAGGGTGGGGCATCACAGGTGCTGAACATGAGCCTCTCTGTTACAGACCGTTCCTTCTGTGTTTTATATTGGAATCAGCCATTTGATCTGTTCATTGCTTGATATTTTATGTGAGAGCATTTCCATGGATTTTGCCTCCCTCTCTTATCCCTCTGTTCGTCCCTCACTTTCTCATTCTCGCTCTCTCTTTCTCAGACTCGGAATACTCCCGTACCCTGCTGCAGGCCTGGGTTCCCCTGCTGCCCTCCTGGAAGTGTAAGAAGCGATACGGCGAGCGCTATACCAGTCGCATGCTGTGTGCGGGCAGCCTGTCGGACCGTCGGCGCGTGGACAGTTGCCAGGGTGACAGCGGTGGTCCCCTGGTGTGTCAGGGAGAGGGGGGCCGCTGGGTGCTGACGGGGGTCATCTCCTGGGGTCATGGCTGTGGTGACCCCTCCTTCCCTGGGGTGTACACGCGGGTCAGCAGGTTCCTGCGCTGGATTGACCAAGTCACCAACAACCCTCCAAGGATCTGATGCTGCCACTGTGCCATTGGACAGCTCACGTTATCATATGACTTTGGGGAGGTGGGGGGATTAAAGGCGCAGTGACCGGTTAGAGAGGGTTACCACATCCGGGTATCTGCTCATGGTCTCACTCATAAAGTTGCACATCCAGCAGAGCGCTTTTAAGTCACTTTTTGTTTTGCATACCCTTGGAGAAGCCTGTATGGCATTGTGCATTCTTGGTTGTGTGGAAATACCACTTTGATGAGAGCATTTAATGCATCAATGGTTCAATTATGAGAGCCAGACTGCATAGGTTAATGGCATTGCACTAGAATGCATGCCATAGTATCACACTGCGACACCTGTGAAAAGCCAATTAATGGTGCCAATGGGAGTAAGTCTAGTCAGAAGCATTAGGTGGAGTATCATTAAGGTACAATATTGTATATTTACAGTACACATGGCTTCTAAATTAAGAATTGTTTCATGAACATTCCGGTTGTGCATGCATTTGAACTTATGCCTATGCTAATGTGCTCCACTCTTGATTGAAACAATTGGCCAAATTGGTCAGCTTACAGATCGCTGGTTTAGATCATATGAGAGGCATGAGTGGGCCTTTATGAGGCTCTGTATATGTGGCAATGATGACATGGCTTCTCACAAAGGCTTAAATGATGTCTGCCTGTTTGCCTGCCCACATACAGTATCCATCTGTCAACCAATTTCTGTTAAAAAGCTGCACTTTCCTATCAGCATTATGTGAAGCCAGAGGGGGCGGGGTGATGTGTGTGTGTGTGTGTGTGTGTGCAAGCATGTGTGAGTGTGTGTGTTTATATGTATTGTGTGCACTGTCAATTTATTTTTCACACATCATCTCAATTCTATACCATATCTTTGAGTTTGTCTCAAGTTGCAGTGCAATTCCCAAATGATCCATGCAATCTTCTCATTCTTATAGTTTGACAAACATGAACACATCTTACATACTTACCAAGCCTATACAGTGCAGACGTAACATGGTCACATGCCACTGATTTTGAAACGCTCAGAGTAGATGTCTAAGCTTCATGTGTTTATTACTAACGCAAAATTACAACTACTAGGAAACAAAACAAACGACTCCCTAATACCCCCTGTACACTTGCTGGAATGTTTGTTTACAGTTTCCACTGAACGTTCAAACCTTATTTTGTTATATGGGGCTTTAAGTCACATGACTGCATGTTTCCAATTGTCACTTAACAACTATTTATTTTGTGATATTTTCTTTAAAACTTTTTTCAGACTCTCGCTCCTGCCACTGTTGCTTTTTCATTGAAGGATTTTTATTCAACTCCAGAATGCTATAGGTCTACTGTACTAGAGGTCGACTGATTATGATTTTTCAACGCCGATACCGATTATTGGAGGACCAAAAAAAAGCCGATACCGATTAATCGGTCATTTAAAATTTTTTTTTATTTGTAATAATGACAATTACAACAATACTGAATGAACACTTATTTTAACTTAATATAATACATTAATAAAATCAATTTAGCCTCAAATAAATAATGAAACATGTTCAATTTGGTTAAAATAATGCAAAAACAAAGTGTTGGAGAAGAAAGTAAAAGTGCAATATGTGCCATGTAAAAAAGCTAACGTTTAAGTTGCTTGCTCAGAACATGAGCACATATGAAAGCTGCTGGTTCCTTTTAACATGATTCTTCAATATTCCCAGGTAAGAAGTTTTAGGTTGTAGTTATTTTAGCAATTATAGGACTATTTCTCGCTATACCATTTGTATTTCATATACCTTTGACTATTGGATGTTCTTATAGGCACTTTAGTATTGCCAGTGTAACAGTATAGCTTCCGTCCCTCTCCTCGCCCCTACCTGGGCTCGAACCAGGAACACATCGACAACAGCCACCCTCGAAGCATCGCTACCCATGCAGAGCAAGGGAACAACTACTCCAAGTCTCAGAGCGAGTGACGTCACCGATTGAAATGCTATTAGCGCACACTCCACTAATTAGCTAGCCATTTCACATCGGTTACACCAGCCTAATCTCGGGAGTTGATTGGCTTGAAGTCAGAAACAGCGCAATGCTTGAAGCACAGCGAAGAGCTGCTGGCAAACACATGAAAGTGCTGTTTGAATGAATGCTTACGAACCTGCTGCTGCCTACCATCACTCAGTCAGACTGCTCTATCAAATCATAGACTTAATTATAACATAACACACAGAAATACGAGCCTTTAATGCTAGCTAGCAACTTACCTTGGTTTCTTGCTGACCTCGCGTAACAGGTAGTCAGCCTGCCACGCAGGCTCCTAGTGGAGTGCAATGTAAGGCAGGACAAGTAACCGGAAGTTTGCAAAAACGAATCCCCGAATCCCTGCGCTGACAAGGTAAGAATCTGTCATTCTGCCCCTGAACAAGGCAGTTAACCCACCGTTCCTAGGCCGTCAAGGAAAATAAGAATGTGTTCTTAACTGACTTGCCTAGTTAAATAAAATAAAAAATATTTTAAAAAAATAGGCAAATCGGTGTCCAAAAATACTGATTTACCGATTGTTATGAAAACTCGAAATCGGCCCTAATTAATCGGCCATTCCAATTAATCGGTCGACCTCTATACTGTACACACCTCTCTTCATACATATCCTGTACTCTATAAAATACCTTGAATGTTAAGGTGAATATATATATATATATAAATGTGTTCTTGAGTGGTGCCATTAAATATCTGAGTCACTCTTGTGATTCATTACTATTATGTTGCTCCAATATTACTCATCCTGCTCAGCACATCAGAATTACAGCTCTAATGACAATTTTCCATGTGCTTGTCTTATTCATCATGACATTTCCCTGTAGGCTACTTTGTCTTGAAGGCATCTTGTGTAACAGTATAATTTTAAACCGTCCCCTCGCCCATACCCGGGCGCGAACCAGGGACCTTCTGCACACAACGACACCAGTCACCCTCGAAGCCGCGGCCCTTGCAGAGCAAGGGGAATTACTACTTCAAGGTCTCAGAGCAAGTGACGTAACCGATTGAAACGCTATTTAGCGCACACCGCTAACTAAGCTAGCCGTTACACTTGGGTATTGGCAGATTGCAGAGGTTTCATGGAAAATTATGTCATACTTTTAGGATCATGCTGACCAATTGAATTGCAACCTGAAACCCCCTCCTGTACTTTACTCTTATATAGTGTTTCAAGAGAAGTCCGAAAATAGTGCTGCAAAAAAACATTGTTTTACAATATGTCAGTGCTGTGTTTGCAGATCAAACTGTAATAATAGCTGAATGGGATTCTGCCCAAGATTGGTGGTGCTTAATTCCTACACGTTCACATTTGGTGCACAATTGCAATACTACCTGCACAAGAGTAATCATTGATGTTGACAGAAGTAAACTCTCCTAAACTAAGCTGGCACTCTTGTTCTTATCCCATGAGGCAAACCTGGCAAGGAGCAGGCCCATTGAGCGATCTGAAGTTTCTTGCTTTGTGCCTAAAATGTGTCACTGTCCCGAATCGAACATTTTTGAGGAACTTGTTCTCAACTAGCCTACCTGGTTAAATAAAGGTGAAATAAAAAGAGGGAAAACACTGATATGCTACAATGACAGAATGAAATGAAAACAAACTGACATCAAACCGCCTATATTTTTTTCTGAATTGCTTAAGAGACATCAACTGTGCAGTGGCCAATTGATCAAATAGAGGTCATGATCCTTATCACAACTCTATTAAGGTGCCTACAGATGGGCTGCGGTAAATGGCAATTGAACCACGAGAAAATCTGCCAACCGTGTGTAGAGACCAGTGGTCCCGGTTGTTGCCTGCTTGAATGTTGTCATTGATTGGTTGACAAGATGAACTCCGCTCATTGGTTAATCATGCACGGCGGCCACTCAAGACTTACTTTACGGGAGCGACCACCACAAACCACACAACTTGCAAAACTGCTTGTGTTTTGCCATCCACCTCCATACTCCCAAACTCTTCAACATCAGATTTGCAAGTTTTCTGTTTACACTAGTCTTGGATGTGGTTCAACCAAAGCCACATTCCTGCTTCCTGTGTGAGTGCAGCTATTATCATACCGTAGTATATAGACAAACAATATAAGGATATCAATTAAAACTATAAAGGAGCTTCTCATCCAAACCATATTGTGCATAGTGTTGCACACTTAATTAGTTCAATGATTGTAGACAGCTAAAATGCTGTCTACTGGTATTAAGGTCATTCTCACAGGGAGAGCTGTTGTCTTTACACTTGTGCCACTCAGTAGGACTGTCACCTTGTCGTGGTGAGGGGGCTTGTGTACCTCAACGACCCTTTAGAGATATGTCGGTGGGAGGTAACTCTCAGCAGGTCTAACCAAACCAGACAGGTCTAGGGCGAGGGGTCAGACAAAGCATGATTTCAGAAACCAAAACTATGTAAACGCACCCTCTCCAAAACCTGAGCCGAACAGACTACCCTTGAAGGGTGTCTACGAATCCCCTGGGCCAAACTCAACTGAAAGCCTAGAGGAGGAAAAGTCTACTACAGCTCAAGTAAAGAGTGAGAATTAATTGTATGCTGGAATGTCAGAACATTACACCAGACAGGTAATCTGTCACAACTAGCCAGAGAGATGAGAAGATACAACCTGAGCATTATTGGAGTCTGTGAAAGAAGGTGGAACACTTTTGGTGAAATAACAACCACCAGGATGACACCTTCCTTTGCTCTGGAAGCACAAATGAAGAAGACTCACAATGTCTGCAAGAATCATCACAGCCAGATTTACATCTAAAGGGTTGCAACACTACATTCATACAGTGCTATGCTCCAACCAGCTCAGCTGACTTCGAAAATACGCCTTCTATCATCAGCCCAGGCAGTTATTCAAAAAGTACCCAAAAGAGACATCCAAATTGTATTGGGGGACATAAATGCCAAGACCAGAGAGGACAATGACAACTGGTGGGGCACAATTGGGAGAGACGGTCTAGGACAGATGAATGAGAATGGTCTTCTGTTCACAGACTTCTGTGCCCTCAATGATCTGGCAATTGGAAGTCTTTTCCCACAACAACCCCACCCACAAAGCCACATGGATATTCCCAGACCACCGAACAGAAAACCAGATTGATCACATAACAATAACCAGGAAATGGATAAGAGTTCTCCTGGATTTCAGAGTCAAAAGAGGGTCTGAGTCAGACCATCACCTTCTGGTTGGGGAATTCCAGATGAAGTTGGTAGTAAAGAGCACGGTGGGCAGTAGGGTGCAGAGGCGATTTGAGATCAGAAAATGACTAAATAACTAGATATGCCAGGAATTGGGCAATATCTCTATTAAAAAGATTTCAAGCATTGGCAGAGGGAGAAATCATTGAGGAAGTGGTAAAGATTTGTGAAGCCTTGTGAAGAAGTTCTAGGCCACAGGGAAGTTAGGAGAAAAGACAATCACACACCTGGAAAAAAATGGAGGCAAGGAGGGAGACCAAACTTAACAGGGAATGGATGACACCAAGTAAAAGTATGCGACAGGAATATCAACACAGAAACAAGGTGGTTAGAAAGAGATGCAAGAGGGACAAGAAAGCACACACTGAACAACTTGCTAGCGAGGCGGAGGTGGCAGCCAAGCAACACAATTCCAAGGAGTTGTATAAGATCACCAGAAAGCTGGCCCGGGAAGAACAGGAGCCGAAGCCTCTCCATCCGAGACAAACGTGGAAACCTTCTTACCAAACAATCCCAACAACTGTAACTCTGGAAAGTACACCTTGAGGAAAACCTAAACAGGCCTCCACCTGACTTAACCCCAGACATCGTCGAAGCAACATAAGACCTAAACATAAACTGTAGTAGGACATCCAAGGCGGAGATCAAGCGAGCCACCAAAAAGCTAAAGTTAGGCAGGGCAGGAAATTACAACATACCACATGATATTCTAAAAACAGAAATCAGTGCCACTGCAGAGGTCTTACACATCCTACTGAATGAGATCTGGGAAAAATAATAAGTACCAACAGAATGGAAGACAGGTTTGATTGTTACAATCCCCAAGAAAGGAAACCTCAGTGAGTGCAAGAACTAGAGAGGGCTCATGCTCCTCTCAATCCTCAGCAAAATTCTCTGTCGGATCATCTTGAATAGGACGCAGGACGCACTTGATAAGAGACTCTGAAAGGAACAAGCAGGCTTTAGGAAGGACTACTCCTGTACAGACCACATTGTAACACAGGATAATCGTTGAACAGTGCATTAAATGGTGGACACCATTACACATAAACTTCGTAGACTTCGAAAAAGCTTTCGATAGTCTAGACAGAAACAGTCTATGGAAACTGCTACAGCATCCCTCAAAATCAGCAGTCAGTCACGAAAGCAAAGGCTAGCTTTTTCAAACAGAAATGTGCATCCTGTACCTCTAACTCCAAAAAGTTTTGGGACACTGTAAAGTCCATGGAGAACAAGAGCACCTCCTCCCAGTGGCCCACTGCAGTAAGGCTAGGTAACCCGGTCACCACCGATAAATCCATGATAATCGAACATTTCAATAAGCATTTCTCTACGGCTGGCCATGCTTTCCTCCTGGCTAACCCAACCCCCGGCCAACAGCTCTGCCCCCCCCCGCAGATACTTGCCCGAGCCTCCCCAGCTTCTCCTTCACCCAAATCCAGATAGCAGATGTTCTGAAAGAGCTGCAAAACCTGGATCCGTACAAATCAGCTGGGCTAGACAATCTGGACACTCTCTTTCTAAAATTATCCGCCACCATTGTTGCAACCCCTATTACCAGTCTGTTCAACCACTCTTTCATATCGTTCAAGATCCATAAAGAATGGAAAGCTGCCGTGGTCATCTCCCTCTTCAAAGGGGGTGACACTGTAGACCCAAACTGTTATAGACCTATATCCATCCTGCCCTGCCTCTCTAAAGTCTCCGAAAGCCAAGTTAATAAACAGATCACTGACCATTTAGAATCCCACCGTACCTTCTCCGCTGTGCAATCCGGTTTCCGAGCTGGTCACGGGTGCACCTCAGCCACGCTCAAGGTACTAAACAATATCGTAACCGCCATCGATAAAAGACAGTACTGTGCAGCCATCTTCATCGACCTGGCCAAGGCTTTCTCTCTGTCAATCACCGTATTTGTCATGTTTGTCATTTATTGTCATGTCTTGTCCCGGCAGACTCAATAGCCTTGGTTTCTCAAATGATCCTTTCCCTGATTGCCTCCGTTCCTGGTTCATTAACTACGTGTTTTTGCGTGAGTATCACCCTGTCCTGTCGTGTTTTGTGCCTTCATCAGTGTGTGAGCAAATCGGAGGGCCTGTTTTTTACAAATCTAGAGGACCTCTGGCACAGTATTCTTAACGGCAGACTCAATAGCCTTGGTTTCTCAAATGTCTCTCCATGGTTTTCAGGACCTCTGGCAGTCTCTATGGGGGTACCACGGGGTTCAATTCTCTGGCTGACTATTTTCTCTGTATATATCAATGATGTCGCTCTTCCTGCAGGTGATTCCCTGATCCACCTCTACCCAGACGACACCATTCTGTATACTTCTGGCCCTTCCTTGGACACTGTGTTAACTAACCTCCAAACGAGCTTCGATGCCATACAACACTCCACCCTTGGCCTCCAACTGCTCTTAAACGCTAGTAAAACCAAATGCATGCTTTTCAACCGTTCGCTGCCCGCACCCGCCCGACCGACTAGCATCAGTACCCTGGACGGTTCTGACCTAGAATATGTGGACAACACCAAATACCTAGGTGTCTGGCTTGACTGTAAACTCTCCTTCCAGATTCATATCAAACATCTCAAATCCAAAATCAAATCTAGAACTGGCTTCCTATTTTACAACAAAGCCTCCTTCACTCACACCGCCAAACTTACTATCCTACTGATCCTCGACTTCGGCGATGTCATTGACAAAATAGCTTCCAATACTCTACTCAGCAAACTGGATGCAGTCTATCACAGTGCCACCCGTTTTGTTACAAAAGCCCCTTATACCACCCACCACTGCGACCTGTATGCTCTAGTCGGCTGGCCCTCGCTACATATTCGTCACCAGACCCACTGGCTCCAGGTCATCTATAAGTCTATGCTAGGTAAAGCTCCGCCTTATCTCAGCTCACTGGTCACGATAACAACACCCACCCATAGCACGCGCTCCAGCAGGTATCTCTCACTGGTCATCCCCAAAGCCAATACCTCCTTTGGGTGCCTTTCCTTCCAGTTCTCTCCTGACAGTGATAGCCCACCCAATCTACCTACCTCATCCCCATATTGTTTTTATTTACTTTTCTGCTCTTTTGCACACCAGTATCTCTACTTGCACATCATCATCTGCTCTTTCATCACTCCAGTGTTAATCTGCTAAATTGTAATTCCTTCACTATTTACATTTACATTTACATTTAAGTCATTTAGCAGACGCTCTTATCCAGAGCGACTTACAAATTGGTGCATTCACCTTATGACATCCAGTGGGACAGTCACTTAACAATAGTGCATCTAAAACTTAGGGGGTGGGGTGAGAGGGATTACTTTATCCTAGGTATTCCTTAAAGAGGTGGGGTTTCAGGTGTCTCCGGAAGGTGGTGATTGACTCCGCTGTCCTGGCTCGTGAGGGAGTTTGTTCCACCATTGGGGGGCCAGGGCAGCGAACAGTTTTGACTGGGCTGAGCGGGAGCTGTACTTCCTCAGTGGTAGGGAGGCGAGCAGGCCAGAGGTGGATGAACGCAGTGCCCTTGTTTGGGTGTAGGGCCTGATCAGAGCCTTCTGAGGTGCCGTTCCCCTCACAGCTCCGTGAGGCAAGCACCATGGTCTTGTAGCGGATAGCTTCAACTGGAAGCCAGTGGAGAGAACGGAGGAGCGGGGTGACGTGGAGAGAACTTGGGAAGGTTGAACACCAGACGGGCTGCGGCGTTCTGGATGAGTTGAAGGGGTTTAATGGCACAGGCAGGGAGCCCAGCCAACAGCGAGTTGCAGTAATCCAGACGGGAGATGACAAGTGCCTGGATTAGGACCTGCGCCGCTTCCTGTGTGAGGCAGGGTCGTACTCTGCGGATGTTGTAGAGCATGAACCTACAGGAACGGGCCACCGCCTTGATGTATGGCCTATTTATTGCCTTACCCCCTCACGCCATTTGAATTAATTTTTTTCTATTGTGTTATTGACTGTACACTTGTTTATTCCATGTGTAACTCTGTGTTGTTGTTTGTGTCACACTGCTTTGCTTTATCTTGGCCTGGTCGCAGTTGTAAATGAGAACTTGTTCTCAACTAGCTTGCCTGGCTAAATAAAAGTGAAAAATATATATATATATGTGAATCTGATAAGGACTATGTATGAAGGGTTCACTTGCCAGGTCACTTCCAACAGAGAACTTGATGACTTAACTCCATCTCAAAACTGGAGTATCCCAGGTCTGCTTACGATCCCCTCTGCTTTCACTAATAGCCATTGATTGGACCATGAATAGAGCCACAGCCCACCAAAAAACAGGGATCCAGTGGAGCCCATTCGCTCAACTGGAGGACCTGGCTTTGGACTCTGAAAGTCAAAAGCAAATGCAACAAAAAACAGATTGACTATAGGAAAACAGCAGGCAACTTGGCCTCAAAATAAATGTGGTTAATATCAAGATTCTGACAAAAAACAAATCCCCTGGAAAAACTCACCATTGATGGGAAAACTACTGAAAACGTGCCTGACTGTCTACATTGGAAGCAACATCAGCACTGACGGTGGAGGTGACAAGGATGTTAAGCTATGCTTCAGCAAAGCTCCACATGCTTTCATGACACTCCGCCCCATATGGCTCTCATCACAGCTCTCCTTAAACACCAAGATTCGCACAATTCCTAATCAATAAACTTCCTGTCTTCACCAACAACTCCCTGCGTTACATTCTGAGGATATGGTGGCTAAACAAAATATACAACTTAAGGAAATAAATGTATACAGGAGGCTTATTAGCAATGTAATCAGTAGAAGGAAATAGAGATGGATTGGACATAGAGTACACTCAGTAAAGACACATCAAACATAAAACACGCACTGGACTATTGCCCGGAAACTCAACTTTGAATTGCATTAAACACTACGTCAGCCAGAAAAAAACATTTGAATCTGGAACGTTTCCTCTTACGACCAGAATGTTGAATACGATTATATTTTAACACACTTTACCGGTTATCCATGCATCTTGTCCTTTTTGTGGTAGGAATGTGAGACAATACATACACTTTTCAAAGCGCTGGTAGTGCATTCCAATTTCTAACACCTGAAGCATGTGCACAAAATAAAAATACATGCACGAGACGCATGCATACTTGCCAAGCTCGTGCACGTGTTTACATAATTCTGAGCATCCTTCAGGTGATAGAAATCTGAACGCACTACCTGCGCTTGGAAAAGTTTATGTAATTATACTTTCCTTTAGATATATTGTTTCTACACGTTGGGTTTCAAGGCAAACTGACTTCAACCCAGAAGAAAAAAGAAAGCAGGGAAGGCCTAAAAACAACTGGAGATGCTCCACTCTTCAATAACGAAGTAAAGTGGGGGTCTCCTGGCTAGAGAAAGTCCTTGCACAGAAGAGAGTGAGGTGGAGATCCATGGTGAACGCCCTATCCTCCCAAGGGGACAAAGAGGTTTAAGTCAAGACTCAGACAGGGGTGGATATGTGTGGTAGTTGTCTCCCACGCTACCTCCAGAGGTCGTTTGGGAGACATCTCTTAAAGAGAAATTTGAATCAAGATCTCTCTTTACTAAGTATCTCTCCTGGACCTATTCTGTGTAATCAATGTAGTGTAGTGTAAAGAGGCTCTAAGTAAACCATGTTTCACTTCACATACTTAAAGGCCCAGTGCAGTCAAAATGATGTTTTCCTGTGTGTTGTATCATATTGCACAACAGCTGATGACACTAACACTGTAAAAGTGTGATTTCCTGATAGTTGCTGGTTGAAAATACAAGCTAGGACCTTCTTATCAGCAGGTTTTGCATGGGTGGAGTTTTGACTTGCCAGGTGCCATCACCAGGAGTTATAAGTTATTATAAACTGGGTGGTTCGAGCCCTGAATGCATATTGGGCAAGAAAATACATCAGCAAATCTATAAATCAGTACCTTGTACAATATAATGCATCTATATTAAATACGAAATATACAAAATATACAAGCAAAATATACATGGCAAGTGAACACATGGCTCATCTATGGTTAGGCCATGAATGCAATCATAATTTAGTTTTGAAATCCGAGTGGTCGTTCGGATAGGGTTGTGAAAAGGGTCAATTTTGGTGGCGTTTATGCCAAGATTTGTACAGCCAGATGAGAGTTTGACGCTAGCGAAAACGAGGCTGAAGTTAAAATCAGCTGATAGAGGCAACAGCCAAGCTTTGCTGAAGCCAGCGAGAGCAGAAGAGCCATCTTCCCGACAAGGGAGAGTGGAAGAGTGGGGGACTGTTGAGACAATTTGGAGGGACCCCGGTGTCGTTCGAAGGCACAACGTGGGAACGGTAGGACTACCGGTGTCAGTAGGGAAGAAGGGTCTTTTTTTTTTCAGTATTCGGATTCGGAGTCATCGGGAACCAGTGGGGCTCGAGCGAAGAAGCTTTTTAAAAATATAAATACAAAGGCAAATAAATTATAGTCAAGTCTATTAGCTAATAGAGTAGATGTGCAATCCAACAAATATAAAACTAACCGTGCACAATTTACCGGAGACCGTTGCTCGAAAATAGTATGTATTCAGTCAAGTTTGACGGATGTGTAGGTCTTTAAAGGTGTCAAGGTAAACAAACACCAAAGCCCCTGTCGGAGCGGATGCTGCTGTAGCTAGCTAGCTAGCTAGGGCTTTGAGACATGGATTAGGACGAAGGGTATCCTGTCAGAGACAGTGTTTGAAAGAATATTAGCTAATTTTTACGATGTTGACCACAAATTAGAACTCCTAGCTACTACAATTGTGAATAATGACAATCGAGACTCTTGTATTTTTAAGATGTTAGCTAGCTGATTTAGCAACCTACTCTTGATGGCCAGTGTTCGCTTACTACTGTAGTTAGCTGGCTAGTTAGCATTAGCAGATAGTTTAGCTAGTTGGCAGTTTAGCTAGTTGGCTAATGCTAGCTATTAGCAAGCTATCAGCCCCTCAAGCTTGAGTAGTGGGTGTCTGTCAAAGAAAGCTACCGTCTCTCATTCTATCTGGATTTCACTTGTTATTTTATTCTCGTTTTATCCACAGGGGAAATTAAATAGGCCTGCTAGGTTGTATTGCTTGCAAGCTTTTGGAACATTATGTTCGGTTGTCTCGAGACGGGCAGTGTGCAGCACAGCTGATTCATCGAGGAGGTTGGAAATGGAGGAAAACAAGTTACGTTTATGTAGATTTCATTTTAAAGTAAAGTACAATAGTTGACGTCAATATTTATTTGGACGAGTTGGGTTAATCGTAGCCAATGTAGAAAGTGTTAAATTAAAATTAGTTAGATAAGAAACCTATCAATATGTGTCTATGGGTGACTTGTAAGTGAGTGGGGGTCGTCTCCCTCGAAGTACTCAACTAGACAGTGAAGCAGAAACAGTCCAACTCGAAACGGTGTGGTGGTAGTGGACAGAAACTAAATTGTTACCGGACTAGGATCAACTTTCTCAGACGACATGGATATACTGTGTCTCAGATAAGTTATCACCCTAAATGGCAAGGCCTTGGTAAGAAAGATGAGGGAAAAGGTCATTGAGTGACCTAGTTGTGCCTCTCTTTTCCAGATATACTGAATACTAATTTGGTACAATTTGTGACAAAGTATTTTTCCCCCTACTGTTTAGAATGGATATTATTGTTTTATTGTGTAGCTCGCCAGCAAGACTACAGTGAGCTCTCAGCAGTGTTTTGGTTGTGTTGCGCTCACCCCTCCCCCAACTTTTACTGGAGACTTGTGGAAGTGTTCTTTCCTTCTGCTGCCTGTCAGTGGTGGGCCACTCTCACCCTTTTATTTTTTTAATCCTTTGACGGAAGGCCTTGGCTATTGTACAGTCCACTTGAATCCTGTGTTATATAGCCTACAGTGGATGTAATGGAACTAATGTTCGCCGAGTGGGAAGACGGAGAAAGGTTCTCCTTCGAAGATTCTGACCGGTTTGAAGAGGACTCGCTCTGCTCCTTCATATCAGAAGCTGAGAGTCTGTGTCAGAACTGGAGGGGATGGAGAAAACAGTCTGGTGGACCAAATTCTCCTACAGTTAAGATTAAAGGTAAACACACACATTCTATTACTCGTAATCACATCATCTTGTTACACTTTCAGTGTCCTCATATTGACCTTTGACCACTTAAAACCACTTGATGCCTGTTGCCAAATAACATTGTGGTGGCCAGCATGGGTTCTCCTTTCTCTCATTACTTAAAGTGCCTGTAATGATGGATCCAAATCATTTGAAAGCCTGTCTTGAATCAGAATTTGTTGTTTGTCTTGGACGTCATTGTCTTCTTGTAAAAATCTCAAACAAACATTACACTCATGCATTAGCCTGTTTTCAGAATAGAAAGTTCACAAGATATGTCAATGTAACTATACACATCAATCTCCAAAGTAATTTATAAAATGTAATATTGCACATTATCTTCACTAAGAGCCAATTTATGCTTGATCTGAAAATGTGGTCGGAGGCACTGTATGGATGGTGTGACGCAATTACGGAGCCTCTGACAGCACGCAGAGGCCAAATTTAGCTCTGTACCGCATCACCGTGCGACTCACAAAATTTGTAACAATGCAGAGGGCTCTGTATAGCTCCACATTGACATGATTGGTTGACGGTAGGTGAGGGCTGGAGGTCCTATATAAATACAAACTCACTTCGTTGACAACAGCTCTGCACTTCTCTGCGAAGCGCAAGAACTATGAATGCACTGACTTCTGCAGAGGCTGTATCACTCTAAATGCTGCTCTGCCAATGAAGAAGTAGTGCCTTTTATTGTACATTTGAATAATGGTGTAGGACTACAATTGTAAACTGCTTTGATCAGTGTAGCCTAGTTAAAAATAATTAATTTGGTCCTAATTTCCAGTTGGTTGTCCTGTCCTCATCATTTGACCATTGATCATTTAGGCTGTGTGCATTTTTACATAGTATGGCCTTCCTAGGATACAATTTTCCCGGAATTGAGGCATAGCAAGCTTGTTCTCTCAGAATGAAGCCCATTTGTTGACTGCACAACAACAGCCCATGTTGCTCTGCTGCTTATTCTTTGGAGAGTCCTCAAAGGGCTCTGAACTCATCAGTATGGGACACTTTGCCAATGGGAGTGCAAGTGCTGGCTGCCCATGTCACTGAGTCCTCATTTAATTTAGGCCTATTGGCTGTGATGCCATTGATGATAACCCACTAGTTTATTTGCAGGATAGTTTCTATAATACTTGCATAATGTCATTTCTTTCTACATCCCCCTAACCTCATGTCTACAACATTGTCCTCCAAAATGTATTACTTACTTTCACTACCAAAGTAGATCACGTTGTATAGGCTAGGCAGCCTACCGGTTAAGAGTGTTGGGTCAGTAACAGAAAGGTTGCTGCTTCAAATCCCAGAGTAAAGTACATGGAAACTCTAACTGTGCCATTGAGCAATGCACTTAACCCTTATTTGCTCCAGGGGTGCTGCACTACTATTGCTGATCCTGTAAAACCACGCATTTCACTGCACACATCTGGTGTATGTGACATGCATAAATACTTAACAAAAATATAAACACACCATGTAAAGTGTTAGTCCCATGTTTCATGAGCTGAAATTAAATGTTGTGCACAAATTTGTTTACAACACTGTTAGTGAGCATTTCTCCTTTGCCAAGATAATCCATCCACCTGACAGTTGTGGCATATCAAGAAGCTGATTAAACAGCAGAATCATTACACAGGTGCACCTTGTTCTGGGGACAATAAACGGACCCTCTAAAATGTGCAGTTTTGTCACAACACAATGCCAAGTTTTGAGGGAGCATGCAATTAGCATGTTGACTGCAAGAATGTCCCCCAGAGCTGTTACCAGAGAATGTAATGTTAATTTCTCTAACATAAGCCACATCCAAAGTCATTTTAAAGAATTTGTCCGTACGTCCAACCGGCCTCACAACCGTAGACCATGTGTATCCATGCCAGCCCAGGACCTCCACATCCAGCTTCTTCACCTGCGGTAACATCTGAGACAGCTGATGAAGCTAAGGAGTATTTTGGTCTGTAATAAAGCTCCTTTGTAGGGAAAAACAACTTTTGATTGGCTGGGCCTGGCTCCCCAGTGTTTGGGCCTATGCCCACCCATGGCTGCACCCCTGCCCAGCCATGTGAAATCCATAGATTAGGGCCTAATTCATTTTTTTATAATTGGCAGATTTTTTTTGTTTGAACTGTAACTCAGTAAAATCGTTAATTATGCATGTTACGTTTTATTTTTTTTCTCTCTCTCTCTCTCTCTCTCTCTCTCTCTCTCTCTCTCTCTCTCTCTCTCTCTCTCTCTCTCTCTCTCTCTCTCTCTCTCTCTCTATAAAATTTTTAAAACTTTTGTTTCATTGAGCATAGTGCTGTTGGAGTGACTTAATCTGTCAATGATTTGTAATGTTGGCCGACCTGGCTGTGTGGGTGGAGTTGTACATTGGGGTCCGTCCGTCCGTGTGTGAGTGGGGGTCCTGGAGTCTCAGCTGAGTTCTCTGAGCTGGCTTATTGGACGGCAGCTGGGGAGGGGTAAACAGAGCGCCGACCTGTGTGGGTTGTACAAGCAAGTAAGGAACCGGCGGGGGGGAGAAATATTTATTAGAAGCCTCAGCTAGGGGAGTTTGGGGGAGGGTGTGTGTGCGGTCAGGCCTGTTTGTTTACGTTTAAGGAGTGGTAGGGGAAGGGTGGAGTGGAGTCAGCTGTGGGCTGTATAGAGGGCTTTGTCTTGTGCAGGTCATTCAGTTCAGAGCTGGGGATTGTGGTTTAGTAATACAAAACCCAATTTGATCAATCTGTGTATTTCTGCTGATATTGCATGAAAGAGTTGGCAAACCTCAAAATACTCATCTAAAGTCACTGTCAGATTCCCCAAAAAGTGAGATCAGTAAGAGATTTTACTGAAGGTTACATTCTTTCTGACCACAGACAGAAGCGCATATACACACAGACCGCATGAGAGAGGAATAAGACCTTGAAGGCTATCTTATATCTACTGACCCTGGTTCGATTCCAGGCTGTATCATAACCCGCCGTGATTGGGAGTCCCATAGGGCGGCACAAAATTCGGCCAGCATCATTAGGGTTTGGCTGAGGTAGGCTGTCATTGTAGATAATAATTTGTTCTTAGCTGACTTACAGAGTTAAAGGTTAAATATATTTATTTATCTCAATTGCTCAAAATGTAGGGTACGGTTAGGGTTTTGGTTAGGCCCTATACATCTGTTGGCTCTGTTGATCTATTTCTTTCTAACCACAGACGAGAGAGACAGTAAGCACACGACCTACTGGGCATGTGTGTGCAGCAGTCCTTCACCACTCTACAATGGAACAGCTATTTGAGCGTGGCACCCCCCTTCTCTCTCCTGATTGGTCGGTAAGGAGTTAGTCACCATGCAACTGGCAGTGACTGGATGGCAACAAAGACTCTGCGAGACCCTGTTACGGCACCCTCGCTGCTGTTACTGGGCTCCCCCTATTTTTCTCTTTCCCTCTCTCCCTCGCTCTCCTTCCTATTTGTAGCGTACATGGGGCAGGGGAGCAGGTGTTTATAGTAATGCTGAGCGATTTAACCAAAATGGTGTTCTTTATCTAAAGTTATTAAACAACAAAATTGACCTATGTCTGTTCAATTACTTAAATTCCATGTTTTTTGTGAGCTCAACGCGTTGTTTCTCTAGAGAGAAATCAAATCATTCATGAGATAAATTAGGCTAATAGCTTTGTGGGACGCTGGGCTTGCTTGGAAGTTGTAGTTTTCATTAGGCAAATATTGAACTCAAGTTTAGTGCAGAAACATGGTAATTAACGACAATGACCATAATCCATTGCGCCTATTCTTTCTGACCACAGACAGAAGCGCATATACACACAGACCGCATGAGAGAGGAATAGTAATGCTGTTTTTTTTGTTGGTACTAAACAGAGGCTACCTCTGCCATGGCTCGATGGCCAAAGCCTATGAGGAAATATTTATTTTTATTTTTAGGCTTTGTGGATAAATACTGAAAATAAGGTCTGTGGTAAACACAGGCTTTGGATATCTTAAATGTTTTGTTCTATGAGATAATCTGATCACATAACACCACGTTTTGTGAATTTTGAAGCATTTATGTAGGGTTAGATGTGGGTTTATTTATGTAGGGTTAGATGTGCTGGGGCGGCAGCGTAGCCTAGTGGTTAGAGCTTTGGACTAGTAACCGGAAGGTTGCGAGTTCAAACCCCCGAGCTGACAAGTTACAAATCTGTCGTTCTGCCCCTGAACAGGCAGTTAACCCAACTGACTTGCCTGGTTAAATAAATGTAAAATTAAAAAAATTAAATGTAAAAAAAAATACATCGCATTTATTTGTTGTCTAGCTAACAGGCTTAGTTTACCTTATCAGACAGACCTTATCAACATCGTCTGGGAACCGAAAAAACTAGCATCTTCCTGCTGAAGAGAAATGGTTGCAGCCTGGAACAAACCAAAATACCATCCTTGCGTTTTTGTTCAAGCTGATAAGCAGAACGTTAACTAAGCTAACTAGCTTTTTTGGCGGACTGCAGCATAGACAACTTTGCGTGGTTGGTGTTGTGACTTGAAAAATGTTGCGACTAATGTAGTACCATTTCTGAAAGCGACTTATCAACTGTCTTATTTTGAGCACATAAAGGTCATCCATCTTAACGGACTGATATTATCTCATAGAACATTTATAAGATCTCTCAAGCCTGCGTTAACCTCAGACCTTATTTTCGGTGTATATCCCAAAACCCCATTCATTTCCCCCATAACAATGCCTAATATACCAAAGTTATAAAATGCTAACTAGTTTGGGACTACAAGCTGGCGAGCTCTATGACACTGCCCGTTTGTGAGGTAGCTCTACCCGATTTGATAGTTGATGTTAGATAATAAGCCGTTTTGAAAGTGTGCCTTATCTACTTGGAAGAACTTGTCAAATTTAAAGAACTAGTAAAACTACTAGTCGAGCAAATCAGGATGCTGGCTGACTGCCTGAGCAGAGAGATTTTTTAAGGAGTTTAAAAATAAGTAATCAAATAAAAACAAAGTAACGTACTCAACCTAAATATTTTATTAAAGTAAGTCATGTGAGTTAATGATGGATAGTGATAAGCAGTAATGTGCGTTCACTACCATCATGGGGCTCTTTATTAATTGTTAATATTCATTCAACCCACTGTCAGTGTCAGGAAAAAGGCAGTTGATGGCTGAGGGAAGCTCAAGTCATTTTAATGTCATAATTTAATAATGTATTAAATGTATTTTGTAACAAAACCGAATAAAAAAATAAATAATAATAGAATCGAAACGGCACCAATCACTCGGCACTAGTTTATAGTGATGTAAGCCACCTTGGTTCTCTCAGTTTGTTTGAAAAGCTCAAGCTTATTATCTAATGCAATAGAATTCACACAACTGCTTCGGGCGTAGCCCCTAAAACCTTCTATGTTAGGACAGGGATGAGGATAGTGTCCACTGAGGGCCAGGGCTTTGTTTTGGGTGTGTAGTAGTTGTGTGCTGGGCCAGCTTGGTTGTCAGCTTATTTTATTTTCTGATCAACATGAAATTGAGAGACAATGCAGCCTGTTCTGTGTCATCCTGAAAATGGAGTCATACCTTTTTTGTTATTCAAACATGAAATCTTTAAAGACTTGCATCAACACATTTCCTTTTTAGGCATTAATAACCAAGTCTGAAGTGTTTGAGCAGTAATTTTAAAACATTTACTAACAATTTAACACCCCTTTGAATAAATTGTCCAAAACATGTCCTTAAAAATCTCATTACCTGAATGGTCTGAAAACATCAAGAACATTAGGAAAGCTAATACATTTTCACATTTTAAAAATATTGATTATTAACAGTCATGCACAGTTACTTGAAACACTATAATATAAATATATTTTTTAATTGATTTGATTTTGACTGTCTCATTACGGCAACACCTTCCGCAATCTACAATCTATATTTTTGATATTTCATTGAAACCTGACATATTTTCAAAAATGTGGCAAGCCTGCATTTAAAAGCAAACTACTATTTTTCCTTTCATTAAATTAACATAAAATGTTATTACCTGTTGCGGTATTGATACATATGTTTTGGTATTGAGGATGATTTTGGTCATGATAATAAGTATACTAAGACTGAGGTATGGTTAAAACAACATTTATTGTAGAATATATGAGATATTGGCACAATCATGGATTCAAGTTCAAAGAATTTCATTTTGCAGTGCTTCAAAAGTACCTAACAAACAGGCTAAAATCAGAGAACACATACAAAAACATTAGAACAGCACATGTCATTGTCACCACACACTGGCCTGTACATTGTCCCTTGGGGATGATATTTCTATGACCCCCAAGCTGGTGCAGCTTTATCTTCAAGCCAAAGTTTTCTTGAGCTTTGCAAGCACATGTTTCTCTATCTGACTCTTCGATGGCCAATCCAAAGTGGCTCAAATTTAAAGAATTGAGCCTAGGAAAGGTTGTGCCTTGGATTCTTAGACAGAAATCTTCTTAGAAGATTTGCCATAGTGTTTGTTAAGGCTCTCTTACGGAATATCTTGGCCTTTTACCGAACTTCTCTGGATTTCCCATTTATTACAGTGGAGATGAAGGAAGCGGCTAACAACTTTACACATTTGTCTTCTCTGGCTGTTATTGTCTAATGTTCTCTGATGACCTCTCTTTGTAGTTTTCTTCTGGACCTTTCTGCCTTCCATGTTGACAATTACCTGCTTCCTCTTGGCCACCATCTCAAGTCTTTTCAGTCTTTTCTTTCTGTTGCCCATCTCTTTGATCCTCTCCAGCAACTTCTCTTCTGTGTTGCTCAACTTTGACCTCAATTTTAATATTGTTTTCTTATGTTCTTATTTTTGGGTGATTCCTTTGGGGTAGATATCTTCATTGGTCCTGGTGTCTGTAGAGATTAGAGGTCGACGATTGCGCGGAATGGCCGATTTAATTTAGGCCGATTTCAAGTTTTTATAACAATAGGAAACCGGTATTTTTGGATGGCAATTTTTTTTTTTTTTTTACACCTTTAACTAGGCAAGTCAGTTAAGAACACATTCTTATTTTCAATGATGGCCTAGGAACGTGGGTTAACTGCCTTGTTTAGGGGCAGAACGACAGATTTTTACCTTGTCAGCTCAGTGATTCAATCTTGCAACCTTACGGTTAACTAGTCCAACGCTTTAACCACCTGCCTCACAAGGAGCCTGCATGTTACGCGAATGCAGTAAGAAGCCAAGGTAAGTTGCTAGCTAGCATTGAACTTATCTTATAAAAAAACAATCAATAATAATCACTAGTTATAACTACACATGGTTGATGACATTACTAGTTTGCATATAACTGATGCTGTGCGCTTTCGATGCAGTGCACAACACCAAAGCCTTTCTTAAAATCAATACACAGAAGTATATATTTTTAAACCTGCATATTTAGGTAAAATAAATCCAGGTTAGCAGGCAATATTATCCTGGTGAAATTGTGGCACTTCTCTTGCATTCATTGCACGCAGAGTCTGGGTATATGCAACAGTTTGGGCCGCCTGGCTCATTGCAAACTAATTTGCCAGAAATTTACATTAATTTGACATAACATTGAAGGTTGTGCAATATTTAGACTTAGGGATGCCACCCGTTAGATAATATACGGAACGGTTACGTATTTCACTGAAATAATTAACGTTTTGTTTTCAAAATTATAGTTTCCGGTTTCGACCATAATAATGACCTAAGGCTCGCATTTCTGTGTGTTATTATGTTATAATTAAGTCTATGATTTGATATTTGATAGAGCAGTCTGACTGAGCGGTGGTAGGCAGCAGCAGGCTCGTAAGCATTCATTCAAACAGCACTTTCGTGAGTTTTGCCAGCAGCTCTTCAATGTGCTTCAAGCATTGCGCTGTTTATGACTTCAAGCCTATCAACTCCCGAGATTAGGCTGGTGTAACCGATGTGAAATGGCTAGCTAGTTAGCGGGGTGCGCGCTAATAGCGTTTCAAACGTCACTCGCTCTGAGCCTTGGAGTAGTTGTTCCCTTGCTCTGCATGGGTATTGCTGCTTTGAGGGTGGCTGTTGTCGATGTGTTCCTGGTTCGAGCCCAGGTAGCGGCGAAGAGAGGTATGGAAGCTATACTGTTACACTGGCAATACTAAAGTGCCTATAAGAACATCCAATAGTCAAAGGTTAATGAAATACAAATGGTATAGAGGGAAGTAGTCCTATAATTCCTATAATAACTACAACCTAAAACATCTTACCTGGGAATATTGAAGACTCATGTTAAAAGGAACCACCAGCTTTCATATGTTCTCATGTTCTGAGCAGGGAACTTAAACGTTAGCTTTCTTACATGGCACATATTGCACTTTTACTTTCTTGTCCAACACTTTGTTTTTGCATTATTTAAACCAAATTGAACATGTTTCATTATTTATTTGAGGCTAAATTGATTTTATTCATGTATTATATTAAGTTAAAATAAGTGTTCATTCAGTATTGTTGTAATTGTCATTATTACAAATACATTTTTTAAAAATCGCCCGACTAATCGTAATCGGCTTCTTTGGTCCTCCAATAATCATTTACATTTACATTTAAGTCATTTAGCAGACGCTCTTATCCAGAGCGACTTACAAATTGGTGCATTCACCTTATGACATCCAGTGGAACAACCACTTTACAATAGTGCATCTAAATATTTTAAGGGGGGGGGGGGGTGAGAAGGATTACTTTATCCTATCCTAGGTATTCCTTAAAGAGGTGGGGTTTCAGGTGTCTCCGGAAGGTGGTGATTGACTCCGCTGTCCTGGCGTCGTGAGGGAGTTTGTTCCACCATTGGGGAGCCAGAGCAGCGAACAGTTTTGACTGAGCTGAGCGGGAACTGTACTTCCTCAGTGGTAGGGAGGCGAGCAGGCCAGAGGTGGATGAACGCAGTGCCCTTATTTGGGTGTAGGGCCTGATCAGAGCCTGGAGGTACTGAGGTGCCGTTCCCCTCACAGCTCCGTAGGCAAGCACCATGGTCTTGTAGCGGATGCGAGCTTCAACTGGAAGCCAGTGGAGAGAGTAATATAATCGGTATCGGTGTTGAAAAATCATAATCGGTCGACCTCTAGTAGAGATGTCTCTCTTTTTAGGAGTTGAGTTGATGGCAGGGACATTTACCTGCTGAGGTGAGAATGACTGTTCTGTTGGGGAGGTTCTCTTTTTGAAGATTTTGAAAAACTTCTTAATTTTGCTTCTTGAACATGTTGAAGTGTGTCATCTTCCTTGCTTTATGGTCATATGTCCAAAACTGCTTTTAGGTTTTGATTTCTTCTGTAATACCTTTGAGTTTTCCCCGCACTCTTCTTTTCATGTTGCTTCTTTGTCAGATCTTGAGTTTTCTTGATTTTACAATTTTGCTTTTGTTTTTGATATCTGGAAATGGAAAGGAAGCATGACATGAAATGAGAATGTCTCAAAACATGGGAAAAATCTTACTGTTATGGACACGTCATCCTATAGTGGAGACTGAATGGCTTACTGACTGTGTGTGTATCCTATAGAAGGGACTGAATGGCTTACAGACTGTGTGTGTACACATCCTATAGTAGGAATTGAATGGCTTACTGATTTTAGTGTGTGCGCATGTGTAGACTTCCTAACACTGTAGGGTATTGACTTATAGACACTCTATGAGGGCATAGACTTATATGCGCTAATTACCCTTGCTGTAACCTCTCCAACCCCTAACCCTCTCTGTCCTTCTGTATTCTTCCAGCAGTTATGGGTTGATGTAAACTTTTTCTCTTAATTTTGTCAGCCTTCGCTAAAGCTTTATTTTTGTCACTTGCTGACTGTCTGCAATTAAACAGGACATAAAGCAAAATATCAACAGTCAGTAAATAATATTTAAATTAATAGTTCATTATATTTACAAAAATATAGTCTATGATTAAATTCTCATTACCGAAACAGAAGTTCTCTACCACAACTGGCATTATTGCAGCGGTAAGTGAGAATGGTGTTGCGAAGGATGAGGAACTTTAGCATGTTATGCTAACAATAGAGAAGACATGACGACGAAGCAAATATTTACTCAACGTACATAATTAGACATTAATGAAGTATATTTTCATAGAAAATGTTAAATCTAAAGTTTTACTAAATGTAGAAAACTACCTGTATCGGCAATGATAATCAATACTGTTGTGTATGCAGGAGAATGTTTAACTTTTAACTGGAGAAATATAAAGAGATCTGCTGGTAGCCATCTTGAAGGTACTGGCAGATGTGTTGCTTCAAAATCAAACTTTATTAAACATTTTGTGTGTGTAAACAGTCTTTTAAAAATGCTTGTGGAGGATGAGAACATCAGTCATGGACACTTAATCTTTCCAATATTTTTTTTTCCTTTATTATTATACATGAATATTCAGTTTATAATTTTTGTAATTTGAAAACATGTAGAACATCTGCTTAATTTACAACATAACATACATTCAGACATAGCTGGACGCCTTGCGCTAATGACAATTTCAGCAGAAAATGCAATAAAATACAAAAAGAATGAATTCCTATGTTGAAATTACTCTTTGTGCATGATAGAGAACACTATCTTATGCTATTTTGTTATATTACTAAATTACATTTTTATATTTAAAATCATTACTGCCATGGTATTTTAATGGTTTCATGAGAATGACCCACAAGTGGTTGGTTTATTTAAAGGTATACTGCGAGAATCTGGCAATTTATTTTTGTTTTTATGACTGCCTACAGTATGAAGAAAGTTAGAGGTAGTTAACTAGTGCGAGCCAATGCTAACTAACTTTAGGTCAATGACTGGAAGTATACAGATACTGTAGAATATACTAGATGAATTGCAGTGCCATTCCCTCATGCTTCATCGTTAGCAATTTTTGCAATTTTTATGGAATGTGGCTGACCTTATGGTTTCCAAGTTGTCAACACTACAGTCTATGCCAGCTGAAGAAAGGATTTCTTTTAGTGTCAGTTTTCTTTTCAGGGTCTCTGTAGCTTTTGAAAAGTGCTGTGTTTGGAGAAGGGGTTGTGTGCATTCAGAACCCCGCAGGAAACCCAAACCCTTCCTGGGCTGACAGGACAGGCTCCCGAAGGGGCTGCGGGTTTGGCAGCTGTCCTGTGCTCTGAGAGACCAAGGGAGCTTGAAGTGCTAAACAGGCCTAGCAGGTTTTTCTGACCACGTGAACTGACTTGTAACATGGGAGCCCAGGTTTTTCCTCCCAACTAAGGCTGATGGTTTTTCCTGGACAGTTCACATGGTCAACAAAAACTCTTGGCCCTAGTCATGATGAAGTCCAGGCCAGGGCCATGTTGAAAGTGTGGAGGCTTGCACCAAGGCAATGTTTTGATAGGTTTACCATGGCTTCTGACCAGCTGAACCACAGCCATCAGTTTATTTAGACTGCTTTCTTTCCTCAATGGTTGATGGCAGAAAGAATAAATTTATCTTGCTCTCTGTCTGTCTGTTAGATGGTCAGGTCATCCCTCTGGTGGAGCTTTCAGCCAAGCAGGTGGCATTCCATATCCCGTTTGAGGTGGTGGAGAAGGTCTATCCTCCTGTCCCTGAGCAGCTGCAGCTACGCATCGCCTACTGGAGCTTCCCTGAGAACGAGGAGGACATCCGGTAAGGCTGGACATGTGCGCACGCTCTGAAATCTATCAGAGATCATCTCGGATTTCCGTAATATATTCAGAGATTTTTGTGGGAATGTTGTTAAAGGCCCATTGCAGTCAAAATTCTGTTTTACTGTGTTTTGTATCATATTGTACAACAGCTGAAACTCAAACTGTAAAAGTGTAAAATGAGATGTGTTATTTCCTGGTAGTTACTAGTTGAGTATTTACACAGGACCTTTCAATCAGCAGGATTTTTGCATAGTTGGAGTTTTTGCTTGCCTGTTGACATCACCAGGCGGTATTAGTTAGACCATTAAAAGTTCCAAGAGTCACAAACGCCAAATACGCAATTTATACAAATGTTATTTATACAAATGGCTGGCACAACTTCAGAGGGGACATAGTATTTGGAAAAGTTAATGTGTCTTTATTTTTCTCTGATCTCATCCCCCTTTCTCTGCAGGCTGTACTCGTGTCTGGCCAACGGCAGCCCAGATGAGTTCCAGCGAGGGGAGCAGCTGTACAGGATGAGGGCTGTTAAAGACCCTCTGCAGATAGGTGAGCAGTGGCCTTTACCTATACCATCTCAGCACTAAGACAACAGTAGCACGGAAGACTGAACTCTCTAAACCTCCTACAAACCTCCATAAAGTCGTCCTGGTCACACATTGGTTGGCTTGTCCCACAGCCACACACTCACCCTTTGGGATTAAACAAACCGAGTTGAGAATTTTAATAGTTGAGTGTTATTCCTAGGTCAGATGCTGTGTCCACCTCAGCGGTGTGGTGTCCTGGTGGAACTGCTGCATTTCTCTGCTCATCCCAGATGACTGGATTAGAGCAGGCAGGCAGGATGTGTGGGGATTACAGGAGCTTTAATGACCCTAAACGTTCCTAACGGAGCCTTACTCACCAGCTGTGACATATAGAGTTCAGATAGAGCACGCCACTCTCACTGCTCATTACTAGGGCCCAGAGTTTATCCTGACCCCGTGACCTGATCAGGAAAAACTGTGGCCACTACGGTTTTTCTTTTCCCGGTCAGGTTATATTTATCACAAATCATTAGCCATTGACTTTACCAACCTCCAGTTCATTAATAGAAAGAAAATTTGGTGTAGTGTAGGAATGCTGCTGTACTGTGCCGTTTAAGACATTTCCTAGGTCAATGAATGAAGCCACGGGTGAAATATAGTGCATATAGACCTGCTATTACATGGGGCACCTCAATAATCACCTAGGATTAACCACAAACCAAGCAGCCTGCTCCAACACAATGGACATACTACTTAATGATTGTGTTATTAATCCAGTCCTCTCAACATCACTGAGATGCCAGCTAGGATCAAAAAGTCTTACAGTGAAATGCCCTTTTATGCACTTCTCAACAGTGGCTCAGTGGTTTATGCTTATACAGTCGCAATGAAAAGTATGTGAACCCTTTGGAAATACCTGGATTTCTGCATAAATTGGTCATACAATTTGATCTGATCTTCATCTAGGTCACAACAATAGACCATCACAGTCTGATTAAACTAATAACACACAAACAATTATGTTTTCATGTCTTTATTTGAACACACTGTATAAACATTCACAGTGCAGAGTGGAAAAAGTATGTGAACCCTTGGATTTAATAACTGGTTGATCCTCCTTTGGCAGCAATAACGTCAACCAAAGTTTTCTGTAGTTGCGGATCAGACCTGCCAAACGGTCGGGAGGAATTTTGGACCATTCCTCTTTACAAAACTGTTTCAGTTCAGCAAAATTCTTGGGATGTCTGGTGTGAAATGCTCTCTTGAGGTCATGCCACAGCATCTCAATCGGGTTGAGGTCAGGACTCTTTCTCCACACATAGTGTTGTGTTCCCTCCAAACAACTCAACTTTAGTTTCATCTGTCCACAGAATATTTTGCCAGTAGCGCTGTGGAACATCCAGGTGCAGTTTTGCAAACTTCAGACGTGCAGCAATGTTTTTTTTTTTTTTTTGGACAGCAGTGGCTTCTTCCGTGATGTCTTCCCATGAACACCATTCTTGTTTGGTGTTTTATGTATCGTAGACTCGTCAACAGAGATGTTAGCATGTTCCAGAGATTTCTGAAAGTCTTTAGCTGACACTCTAGGATTCTTCTTAACCTCATTGAGCATTCTGCGCTGTGCTCTTGCAGTCATCTTTGCAGGACGGCCACTCCTAGGGAGAGTAGCAACAGTGCTGAACTTTCTCCATTTAGAGACAATTTGTCTTACCGTGGGCTGATGAACATCAAGGCTTTTTAGAGATTATTTTGTAACCCTTTCCAGCTTTATGCAAGTCAACAATTCTTAATCTTAGGTCTTCTGAGATCTCTTTGGTTTGAGGCATGGTTCAGGCAATGCTTCTTGTGAATAGCAAACTCAAATGTTGAGTGTTTCGAATAGGACAGGGCAGCTCTAACCAACATCTCCAATCTCATCTCATTGATTGGACTCCAGGTTAGCTGACTCAAATTAGCTTTTGGAGAAGTCATTAGCCTAGGGGTTCACATACTTTTCCCAACCTACACTGTGAATGTTTAAATGACGTATTCAATAAAGACAAGAAAAATACAATAATTTGTGTTATTAGTTTAACCTCTTGAAGCTAGGGGGCACTATGTTTGTCTATTGTTGTGACTGAAGATAAGATCAAATTTGATGACCAATATATGCAGAAATCCAGGTAATTCCAAAGGGTTCACATACTTTTTTTTGCCACTAAGTTATGTTAAAGAGACTTTCACTTAACAAGCAATCTAACCTTTCCCACTGTATTAAACCTTGGAGGGGCATGTATCTTTTTCAAAGACTCCCATAATGACCCAAGGGTTCTGATTTAAAATGTTAACAACCATCTTTGAAAGCAAGCTCTTTATCTGCTCTGAGTGTACTTCGTTGTTTTCCTGCGAGTCCAGGGTATGTTATTCAGTGCTGTATTAGGTGAAAAGCATTAGAGCTCATTGTGAGGTAATGGAAACCATGTCTCTCAGTGGAAGTAGTAGAGGAAGGGAAGTAGGTTAGGGGTGGAGGAGGCATTAGACTGCCAGGGAGAAGCAGAAAGACTGGAACAGAGCTCTGCTCTCTGAAGCGGGCTTATTGTGTTGAATCTGGAATAGTTACGATGAGTTGTTCCTCTAATCCCATTCCCTCTCCTCCTCTTTGCCGGCTCGGCATCACCAGGAGAATGCTGGCTGCTGTCCAGCGGGTAAAAGCTTTTGGCCAACCTTCCTAATCTCCCCCCCCCCCCTCTCTCCCATCTCCTAGTCTCTCTGTGTGCATGGAAATACAACTGCCTTTCATTTCCTGTCTGGCAGCCCTTACTGCTGCACAATGTCAGCCAATGGCTGGCTCACTATTAGTGTCAGCCCCAGCACTCTAAGTTTTCCTGGCCCACTTCATCATAATAACACTTTCTCATTCCATTTCTCCAGTCTCATTGTCTGACACAGACAAGCAGATTGACCTTTCAGAGCTGATATTATCCCCTCTGTCTTTCTCTCTGTCCCTCTCTCTCACTCTCACTCTCTCTCACTCTCTCACAGGTTTCCACCTCAGTGCCACCGTGGTATCGCCCCAGACTGGCCAATCAAAAGGGGCGTACAATGTGGCTGTCATGTTTGACCGCTGCCGCATTACCTCCTGCAGTTGCACCTGCGGGGCCGGGGCCAAGTGGTGCGCCCACGTGGTGGCCCTCTGCCTCTTTAGGATCCACAACGTGAGTTTAGAGTACACACGCACACAAGGCATTACCGCATGAATACACCTATACTGTACACCTTTGTGCTGTAGTATAGACAGTGTATGTGTGAGTGAGTTAGTGTAGCACTGTGACTAGAGTCAAATCAATTTAAATTCAGGAGCTTTTACCCAAACCTGGCACAGACAAGCCATAGCCTATAGACGGGTTGACAACGTCCCAACAATAATTTGTGCGCAACTCTTGAGTTAAAAGGCTGTGTTGTCATAGATATCTAGCAACGGCGTCTAGAAGCTGCTGTGCGGTGAATTGTAGATTACTTGTTTCAGCTAGTTGTATTTGTTCTTAATACCATGTCTTGTTTTGACTCTTGTCACGTCTATGCTAATATGGCTAGGGTTAGCTAGCCAGATAACCAACAACTGTAACAATTTATTTTAAAGACAAACAAGTGCTTATATGGAAAATGTCTTTTATTTTTTCAATGAACATTTGCAGACAAAATATAACTGGCATGTTATCAAGAATCCTTTGACTGTAAGCCAACCCTGTCTGTTTTTACCTCGTAGTTGCGCACCAATCAGTTTTGTTGGTAAACACCCCACCCGACTCTCCTGATATCACAGTCGAGGTGGGTCTTGCAGGGTCTGATGGGGTGTGTGTGTGTGTGTGTTTTTGCAGGAACGTGTGTGTGGGCTCAGTTCAGCCTTTGAAGTTCTGTCCAGATGTACTAAGATCAAATGAACCCTTGGCCAAGCTGATTATGCCATCATGATCAGAATCAGAAAATGAACTTTGAACTCTCAATCCTCATATTTATTTTCCTCTGGAAAACAACTCTCTATCTTGCTTGGTAATCATCAGTCCAGGAGAGCGCCTCGTCTCCTATAGCCTTCCCTGTCTTATCGCCCACTTCATCCTGTTAGCTGTTCTGTGACACGCGTGAGCGCACACACTAGCTTTCTTGTGACCATTTATCAGGCGCACATGGACCCTCATTAGCCATTATTGTATTGAATGGGTGGATTGACTGTAAATTAATGAGCAGCATTCAGGCCCAGATAGGTGTGCTGTGCTATTTATGTTCTGCTTAGCCATTTCCATGAATTCAGTCCCCTCACTCTGTAGCCATGAGAGGTGCCATTTTGTCGTAACCAAACCCATATCATCACTCTAAATACTAACCGGGGCACTTATTCCAAAATCTGTTTTAGAACACAACAGATGTCATTTGTGACATACGAGTTGCCACTGCCCTCATGAGTTGGATATCAAATAATGAGACGTCTTGAAATGAATGCTTCTACAGGTATTATGAGAAATACAGACACACTAGTGCAGTTTTTTGAGGGGTTATGTTAAAATGGGAGCCATTTGTTGTAGATGGGCTTGACCTAGTCTATTATTAATGACCAGTTAAAATAAAGAAATAAAAGTTAAAATCTAGTGTCTTGAGTCTGTCTCCTAAGAGCACGTTCACACTGTGTCAGAATGTAGTCGCATCTGTTTTTAAAGGCACTGTGGTTTCAACAGGATATGATCAAAGGGTGCATTTTCATAGACACCAACTGAACCCACAGTCTGAGTCTTCCCTGTTTCTCTCTCTAGGGCGCGTGTGCGCGCGCACACAGACACGCACACAGTGCAACTTGACAGTGCTCAATTAGTACCACCTTACGAAACCAAGATCAACGCGATAAACACTGAACACACACACTGCAGACCAGAACTCTTGACTGTTCCATTTGTAAAGTAACTTACATGAACACCCCTAAAGAACTGTTACATCTAACGTCACTCTCTGAAGAAGCATCATCAAATGAAATATTTTGGTCAGGGAACATTCTAATAGAAGAGCTTCACCGAAAAGTTGAGTAACTGCTTCTAAAAGTTTGGGGGTTAGGGAGGAGTGTGCGGGCAAAGGGCATATATGCTGATGATCTAATCCTATTAAAGAGAATGACATTTTCTTTAGCAGAGTATTAGAGCACAAGCATGCCGCTGTTCCTGCTATTTACCCTGGCTCTTAGTCCACACTTAGCCCATCATTATATTCCCCCCCCCCCCCCGTTCCTTTTTCTGGTCTCCATCCTGGGCCAGGAATCCCGAGGGTTTCCACTCCCATTCACCACACAGTAGCAGCAGACTGCCCCCCCTTTTCCCCTCTAGTCTTTTTTTAATGTGAGGTATATTGTAATTTCTTTCTGTGGTGGTGGTGTCTCGTTCTGTACAACACCCACCCCCCAACATTCCATATTCCCTTTAATGACCTTCTGGAGAGCTAACCAAGAGAATAAGCCTTAATCATCAAACCCTGGCCTGGCCCATCTCGCCAACATGTATTATGCATGGGCCACATCCTCCCATTTGCAAATGAGGGGGATCTCTGCCCTGCTCCACAGTGGAGCAGAAGGTATAGCTACGCAGTAGGCAGCACTCTCACTGCATTCTTAATAAAGTCATCACACAGCAGAGACCACTCCACAGCCTCATGGTCACAGCTAGCTAAGTATTCTAGGCCAGGGGCCACCAGCCTACTATAGTGTGGGAGTTCTGGCAGCTCAATGTTTCTTGTTTGTTAACAATGTGTAAGTACAGTATGGTTGCTGAACAGTTAATGATTGTGAATTTGAAGTTTGTTGCACACCTACAGTTTTATATTTGAATTATCTGTTTATATTTGATTGATCTGCATTTAAACTCACTGTGTGAACAGAAAAAAGAGCAAGGTGAGATCCTAAATGTATGCTAATGCCTGTCACCCCTGTATTTATCTGCCAGGCGTCTGCAGTGTGCCTGCGAGCCCCCGTTTCAGAGTCCCTTTCCCGGCTGCAGAGGGACCAGCTGCAGAAGTTTGCCCAGTACCTAATCAGCGAGCTTCCCCAACAGGTAAGAATGTCGATCCACACTAGTTGGCTTAATTGTATGTATTAGCACTAGCAACACGGTTGAATCCCAGACACATTTCTCACTCCCTTTTTTGGCTTTCCAAAAACTATTAGATAATGTGGTTTATGTACTTAAGTTCACCAAGTTAGTCATAAAAATAGATTTTAGTTGAGTGTAAGAACAGTGTTGTATGTTTTACCTCCCAGTGGCTAGGTTTGTAGCGGTAGCTGACCTCAGCCTGTAACCGGCCAAGTCTCAATACTCCCTTTGTCTGTGCTACTGAGATAAATAACACATTGTAGCTACATTGTCTCTTTATGTATTTCAGTCAGTACTCATTCAAACTTCTCTGTTATTTTTCTCCTTCAGATTTTGCCCACAGCCCAGAGGCTCCTGGATGAGCTCCTGTCCTCCCAGTCCACAGCCATCAACACAGTGTGTGGGGCTCCAGGTATGCCCTGGCTGTCTTTGCTTCTGTTTGCCTCCTGCAGGGGGCAGCCTCTACTCATCTCACATGGGTTCATAATGTGGTTGGAGATAATAATAAGTCAAAGGGCTTCCACTTCCACCACCAATATGAGATTGGGGAGTTGCTTGCCACACCCTCAACTCTAGATAGACCCCCATCTCTGACCATTTGCACTTAAGGCGTTTGTGTGCTTATGTGCTTAGAACACGCTGTAGGGTGGTTCAGATGGGATGTTTCACAAATATCAGCTAAAAACAGTTCTTTACATTTGTTGTATTGTATTTCTTGAGCTTTCTGTTTACTCCCTGCCTTCTGTGTACAGACCCCACTGCTGGCCCCTCGGCCTCTGACCAGAGCACTTGGTATCTAGATGAGTCCACGCTCAGTGACAACATCAAGAAGACACTGCACAAGTTCTGTGGCCCCTCTCCTGTGGTCTTCAGGTAAGAGAGCAGAGACATGCATGATCAAAGTGGAGTATATTAAGAAGAGGAAAGAGTATGTGTGTGTGGAAATATACTTGCTAATCTTTGTAGCGGGTCTTCCCTCCCGGTGCAGTGACGTCAACTCCATGTACCTGTCATCCACGGAGCCACCGGCTGCGGCAGAGTGGGCATGTCTGCTGAGACCTCTGAGGGGGCGGGAGCCTGAGGGGATCTGGAACCTCCTGTCTATCGTCAGGGAGATGTTCAAGAGGAGGGACAGCAACGCTGCACCTCTACTAGAGATCCTCACTGAGCAGTGTCTCACTTATGAACAGGTAACACACACGTAGACACGTTACATATGTACTTATAAACTGGGTGGTTCGAGCCCTGAGTACTGATTGGCCGACAGACGTGGTATATCAGACCATATACCACGGGTATGGAAAAACATTTATTTTTATTGCTCTAATTCTGTTGATGACCACTTTATAATAGCAATAAGACTCCTTTGGGGTTTGTGATGTATGGCCAATATACCACGGCTAAGGGCTGTGTTCAGGCACTCTGTGTTGCGTTGTGCCTAAGAACAGCTCTTAGCTGTGGTATATTGACCATATACCACACCCCCTCAGGACTTACTTCTTTATTATATACAGCAAATTACATGTTGGACTGTTTTCAATTGGAGAGGGCTTCACTTTATCCATGTGAATGCACAGAGCCTTCTGATGAAATTAGAGGAATTAAAACTCCTCGCTTCTAACTCACGGGCTGCAGTAGTTGCTGTGACTGAGACATGGCTCGACGGGTCTGTGACTGAGACATGGCTCTTTGGGTTATAGCATTCATAAAATTGACCGAAACGGTGGCGGCGTGTGTGTTTTTACTAGGAATTCTATGCATTTTAACCCTCGTTCAGATCTGTAAACGGATGGTCTTGAGGTTGCATGGATAGATATACTTCTTCCTAAATGTCGTCCTATACTTGTTGGTCTGCTATCGGCCTCCTAAGCAGAATAATTGATTATATGATTATATGAATATGATTTACTTGAATCTAATTGCTGCAATCACAATGTATTGGCAGATAGGGAATGTATCCCGCTTGTCGATTTTAATATGAATGTGCAGTTATCACCCAAGAAAAGTACACTAGTAAATGCCCTGTATAACTTTAATCAGTTATTTGGACTAAAACAACTGATTGTTGAGTCAACCCAGGTGTGTATTGACAGTAAATCAACTTTAGATTTGATTATTGTATCAGACCATGAGAATGTCTGTCAGTCAGCAGTCTTAAATATTGGTTTTACGGTAACCTACTGTACTCGTAAGAAATCCAAAATGCTACTAGAGCCAGGTAATAAATACATGCAGGTACTGTCTATGAAACAATACTCAAAGGAATGTTTTGCAGAAGTACTTGGAATTTCTAATCAAATTTTATATGTCACATACACATACACTAGAAGCGTGTGCTTCTAGTTCCGACAGTGCAGTAATATCTAACAAGTAATCTAAGAATTTCACAACTACCTTATACACACAAGTGTAAAGGAATTAATAAGAATATGTACACATATTTTGGCTTGGTCACATGTACTAAACTGTGATGTCGATCAAGCTTGGTATCTTTTTAAAGATCTGTTTCTGTCTGACTCTGGTTCCGATTTGAATCAAACAGCGGTCAGGGAAATGGATCACTTACGACATCTTAGACCTCATAGGGAAAAGGGATCGCTACCTGGCCAGATTCAGAAGGACAAATCTACAACCAGATTATTATGGTTATATTAACTGTAGAAACCAGGCAAGATACAAAATGGATAAGGCCAAATTCCAACATTACATGTAAGTTGTCATTAACAGCATCTATCAGCCTTGTAAACTGGAAATGTTAAAGGACATTGGCTCAAACTCCCCATATGGTAAAATCCTGTAGTATTGGCCTAGATATTGATGATGTTTTATGTTATGACCAGGAAAAGGTTGCAAATTATTTTAACATTGTTATTATTATTTTTTACCACGTTAGCCTCATCTCTAGTTAAGAAGTTACCTACCTACTCTGGACACTGGCCAGTCTTTCATTAACAACTTTTACCATAGCAAAGGTATCACAATTTGTTTTTGTTAGTGCTGTGCATGGTAACAGAGGACACATTTTCTTATCTACTATGCTTAATAAGCACAAACAAAGCAACTGGGCTGGATAACCTTCCTGCAAGATTCATAAAGGATAGTGTTTGTGTCACTGCTAAAACGATAACGCATATTGTAAACCTTTCTATAAGTAGTGGTACATTTCCCAAGGATCTCAAAACAGCCTGGGTGGTTCGACTCCACAAGAAGAGCAGTAAAACAAATATAGGAAACTACAGGCCTGTGTCTCCTCAGCACCTTATCCAAAGTTTTGAGAGATTAGTTTTTGATCAACTTGAGGGGTAACTTCTCGAGCCCACACGTCTTTATGAACTCCAGTCTGGCTTTAGAACACCTCATTCCACTGATACTTGCCTGATCCACCTTTTTGACCACATTAAGCAGGAAAGTGAGAAGGGGAACTATACAGGTATGGTCATGTTAGACTTGCAGAAAGCTTTTGACACTGGACCATGATATTCTCTTGATGAAACTGAAATGCATGGGTCTAAATGATGTAGCACTGAATTGGTTTAGGTCTTATCTGACAAACGGAACACAAGTATGTGATGTTGGTGATGTTCTGTCAGAGGCCAAAGAAATATCCTGTGGGTAACCGCAGGGATCCATTTTAGAGCCTCTTATTTCTTATATACGTTAATGATATGCCAGATACAGTAAAGTGCAACACCTGCTTTATGCTGATGATTCAGCCATACTGGTATCAGGGAAGGATATAATAAAAATCAAATGTTATTTGTTACATACACATGGTTAACAGATGTTATTGTGAGTGTAGCGAAATGCTTGTAGTTTACATAGAGGAGAAACTGAGTAAGACGTTGCATTTTGTTAGAGATTGGTTGACTGACAGCAAATTGTCGCTACATTTGGGAAAAACTGAATCGATTTTGTTTGGAACAAAACGTAGATCGCTTAAGGCTGACAAGATAAAGGTAAACTGTGCAGGCAAGGAGATTGAATCTAAAACAAGTAACTTATCTTGGTGTGTCCCTAGATCGATGCCTTTCTGGAGGCCTGATTGCTGCTGCTGCAAAAAAGGCAAAGAAATGTTTATCGTAACACTAGATGTTTTAACATCAAAGTTAAGAAACTGCTCGTCTCAACCTTGATTCAGTGTCATGTTGATTACGCCTGCTCTGCTTGTTATAGTGGGCTATCAGAAAAGCTGAAAAAAAGAATGCAGGAGAATGCAGGTCATGCAAAATAATGTTATCATGTATATGCTGAATGTCCCCCACTAGGACCCACATTGGGATACAGGAGTTCCTGGTGGTGGGCTTGTTGCTTAAATGATCGTGCCCCAGGTTATATGAAAAACCACATTGATATGGTCTATAACCAACACAGTTACAATACCAAAGCTAGTGTTATGTCTCGTAAAATCCCAAGAGTAAACAGTACTGTGGTGAGTAGGTTTTTCTATATAGGCATTTGTCTATGGAATAGCCTTCCCTTGGAGATCAAGCAAATAAAAAAATTAAAATAGCTTTAAAAAGCAGGCAAAGGTTTTAATTTGGACAAGGTTGTCCAAAGAGAAACCACTCCACTGCCCCCTGTGCCCTCTACTGTTGGTCAGGTGTATTTATTTGAAGGATGGGCATGATAGATTGATTTAATGGTTGATTTTTAACTTTAGGGGGAAGTGCAGTGAAGAGTGCCACTTTTTAGGATGTCAATAAATGAATGTATTTATGGTTGTTTATTATTTGGTCTTGCCTTTTGGTCATTCTATGTGTTATTGTTTTTACCATCGAGGACCACTTTGGAAACGAGCTTAATACTTTGAAATGATATCCTCTGGGTCCACATTGTACATTTTGTTGTATGTCTGTTACTCAATATAAATTCAGGACATGATAGGACAGCAGTGACTGTTCTCGCCTTTCTCCTCAGATTATTGGCTGGTGGTACAGCGTGCGTACGTCGGCGTCCCACAGCAGTGCCAGCGGGCACACGGGGCGCAGTAACGGGCAGTCGGAGGTGGCAGCCCACGCCTGCGCCAGCATGTGTGATGACATGGTGGTTCTGTGGAGGCTGGCTGTGCTAGACCCTACCATGAGCCCTCAGAGGTGAGGTCACTTCCCTTTCTGCCTGTTTAACGTTTAGCCTTGGGGCACAGTCTCCTCCTGTCTCTTACCTTCATTTCACCTCTCACTTTTACAAGCGTTCCCAGGCCTGAATCTGTCTGTGTAGGGTTGATCGTCACTCCTTTTGAGGCTCTGTGAATTTAATCTGATTTGAGTAGTCAGTGTTTGGGACATTGAGTGTTTTATAAATGAGGGCATCTTCCTGATTCACTGTGTCATGTCCGATTCTCAAGGCACAGAGCCAATTTGCTGCTTGGCTTTCAAAGTGTTATGTCCTCTCGCTCTACACACTGACAAAGAAAAATGTGGAATGACTGTCGGAGTTCTCTGCAGAAAGCCTTTTTGTGTCTGTGCACTTCTTCCAGTTACATTGATGATTTTCTGAATGATACCCATTGTGTGTGTGTGGCAATACATAGGCAATTATACAAATTGTGTGTGTGCCTTTGTGTGCTTGCTTGTTACTATAGTCTCTGCTCTGTGGCTCTTGTTTCCTGGACTGGCTATAACAATGTTTATTTTTGCACCATCCTATAGGCGTTTGGAGCTGGCCTCCCAGCTCAAGCAGTGGCATCTGAAAGTGATTGAGATTGTGAAGCGAGGGCAACATCGCAAGTCCCTGGACAAACTGTTCCAGGGCTTCAAGCCAGCCGTGGAGTCCTGCTACTTCAACTGGGAGGTGGCCTACCCACTGCCAGGCATCACCTACTGCAGTGCTGACAAGAAGAGCGCCTCCTTTTGCTGGGCCAGGGCAGTGCAGCAGCAGAGAGGGGCCAAGGCTGGCATGGCTGGAGACACCTCTGAACTTGCAGGAGGAGGGGGGAGATCTGGAAGCTCTGAGGGAGGTGGGGGAGACTACAGGGGCAGAACTCCCCAACAAGAAGTGGCTGTCAGGCCCAAAGAGACCATTGTGAGCAAGAGGAAGGGGTTGTCAGCCGGGGGCGGAGGAGGGGTCCTAGTGCGGCTAGGGGGCAGTGTCTGTCTTTCTCTAGAGGAGGGCAGTAGTAAGGGGATGTACAAAGGCGCAGGTTCCTCCTCGTCCATTGGGGGCAAGGCTAAGCTGGCCCAGGGGGGGAAGTTGTCCTCCGGGGGATCAGCAGGGGTAGGGGGAAAACACCAAGCGGCCAAGCGGCGCACCAGCAGTGAGGACAGCTCCCTGGAGCCTGACATGGCCGAGCTGAGCCTGGATGATGGCTCCAGTCTGGCGCTGGGCGCCGAGGCCAGTAACACCTTTGACTTCACACCCCCGCCACCTGAGATGCTACCCTCACCAAGCCCGCTACTCAGAGAGCCACACAAATACAGTGGGGGAGGGAAAGGGGCCGGAAACATGCCCAAGGAGCGCTCCTTCGAGGTCAAACGTGTCACTCTTGCTGCCACCCTGCCTGCTACTGAGTCCCAGCCCGCCTTCCCCCTCAAGGAGAACGCCGCTGTCGTCGTGGAAGTGGCTGTTGCCTTGGAGAAGGAGGTGGAAGTAGTGGCAGAGATGGAGGTGAATGGAAATAAGGAGGTGGCCCCCGCTGGAGATGCTCGGCTCTCCACCTCGGTCGCTGTTGTTACCGTGACTGCTGCTGCCGCCAAGCCACCGCGTGGTGGGCGCCGAGAGACTGGCGCTGGAGCCGTAGCCCTGCCCAATCAGAGCCCAGGGGCAGGGGGAGATCTTGTTGGAGAAGATGACTACCGGGCCTACTACCTAAATGCAGCCTCTGAGGAGGGGGCAGAGAGAGTGCCAGAGAACAACCATGAGGAGGAACCAGACATCTTTGCTGGGATCAAGCCACTGGAGCAGGAGGGCCAGATGGAGGTGCTGTTTGCATGTGCAGAGGCCCTCCACGCCCATGGCTACAGCAACGAGGCCTGCAGACTGGCAGTGGAGCTGGCTGGAGACCTGCTGGCCAACCCTCCAGACCTGAAGGTGGAGCAGCCCCAGACAAAGGGTAAGAAGAGCAAGGTGTCCACCAGCAGGCAGACCCAGGTGGCCACCAACACCCTGGTCAAGACCTCCTTCCTGCTGACGGTGCTAAGTGAGAGGCTGGAGCTCCACAACCTGGCCTTCAGCACGGGCATGTTCTCCCTGGAGCTGCAGAGGCCCCCAGCCTCCACCAAGGCCCTGGAGGTCAAGCTGGCCTACCAGGAGTCAGAGGTGGTGGCTCTGCTGAAGAAGATCCCTCTGGGCCTGGTGGAGATGACGTCCATACGGGACAGGGCCGAGCAGCTCCGAGACGGGAATTTCTGTGACTACAGGCCTGTCCTGCCCCTCATGCTGGCCAGCTTCATATTTGATGTGCTGTGTACCCCAGGTGACTCTCGCTATACATGTCAAATGTTCTCTGTTTGAACTCACACAATACATACAACAAACAGAATATATGCACACAGATGTAGAACTTTTACTTGCTAATTGATCAGAATTACATGTCATGCCGTCATCACACTCGTGAGACTTCCAGTAATTTATATTTCACCCATCCCCCTCCTTTATTTTGTTTGTACAGTTGTCTCCCCCACAGGTTCCCGTCCTCCCAGCCGTAACCGGAACAACGAGATGCCTGGAGACGAGGAGCTGGGCTTTGAGGCTGCTGTCGCAGCACTGGGTAAGATCGACCACAAAGTTTTTACATTCACACCTTCAGGAAGTGGTAGGCGCTACATTCAATGGCTCAGTGTTGAGGTTAGTGGTACTTAAATAGGAAAACGTCCAGGTACCAGTTTGGCTTTGAAACTGAACTCGTTTGCTGCAGTCTGTTCATATTTCTACCTCCCTTTTTCCGGCTGTAGGTATGAAGACCACAGTGAGCGAGGCAGAGCACCCTCTGCTGTGTGAGGGGACCAGGAGAGAGAAAGGAGACTTGGCTCTGGCTCTTATGATCACATACAAGGATGACCAGAGCAAGCTGAAAAAGGTAGCCCTTGGTTTCCACACTGTAGCTAGTAGAATGAACTACTTACCAAATAATGATTGTGATGACTCTCGCTCTGTGACCTCTTAGATCCTGGACAAACTGCTGGACAGAGAGAGCCAGACCCACAAGCCCCAAACCCTGAGTTCCTTCTACTCCAGCAAGCCAGCTGCCAGCAGCCAGAGGAGCCCGTCCAAGCACGCTGCCCACAATGCTCACGGACACGGAGGTGCCACCGGAGGGGTGTCCAAACACGCCCCAAATGCCACGGCTGCAGCTGGGTCCTCCTCTGTGCAAGCGGTGGCTGCTGGTGGGGCAGCAGGACAACTGGCAGGCAGCGGTGTGCAGAACAACGCCACACCCGGAGAGGGCGTCAGTGAGGCCAGAGAACAAGGTGAGACACAGACAGGGTGTTTATGTCGTACTGTACCTGTCCTGCACTGAAAATGTTGTTACCCTACCTATACAAAACAGATTTGTTGAAAATGGAAGGAATCCTTTGAATCCAACCCTCACTGTTGCTACTGTACGCATGTAAAACGTATTCAATACTTAACTTATTGTCTCAGCAGATGGCGCCCAGCCTGCGTCATGTGACCAGCCGAGTGAGGCAGTCCCATTCAAGCCCGAGGGCACTGTGCCTAGTCGCTTGGCGCTGGGAGGACGGGGAGCATACAGCGGACGCTGCTGGGGCTCTCCTGTCCGCCAGAAGAAGAAACACACAGGTAACCAACTAACCATGACCCTCAACCTCAGATTAAGACACAGGCTGTGTCTACTAACAGCCTATACTAACAGCCTATACTACTGTATAGTGTGCACTGCATTTGACCAGGGCCATTTCATATGACTGGAATGACTTCTTGAGGTAGTATTGACATGTGGCTGACTAGAAGTTTTAGGTTTAATGGTTTTGATATTGTTGTCCTAGGCATGGCGAGTATCGACAGCAGTGCTCCTGAGACCACCTCAGACAGCTCCCCCACCCTCAGCCGACGTCCACTCAGAGGGGGCTGGGCTGCGGCTTCTTGGGGGAGGGGCCAGGACAGTGACAGCATCAGCAGCTCTTCCTCTGATTCACTGGGCTCCTCCTCATCGAGTGGCTCTCGCAGGGCCGGAGGGGGAGCTAGGGCGAAGAGCACAGACACCAGCAGGTGAGTGACTCCTCCTACATATTCTATACACGTTGATGCTTTTTAATTATTGGAAAACTCAACTAAGGTATTGACGAAAATATGCTAATACCCTGAATTTCCTCCTTCCGCCACCCTCTTAGGTATAAAGGGCGTCGTCCCGAGTGCCATGCACCCCATGTGCCCAACCAGCCATCGGAGGCGGCGGCTCACTTCTACTTTGAGCTGGCCAAGACGGTGCTGATCAAGGCCGGGGGCAACAGCTCCACCTCCATCTTCACCCAGCCCTCAGCCAGCGGGGGCCACCAGGGTCCCCACCGCAACTTGCACCTCTGTGCCTTCGAGATTGGCCTGTACGCCCTGGGCCTGCACAACTTTGTCTCGCCCAACTGGCTATCCAGGACCTACTCCTCCCACGTCTCCTGGATCACAGGTGAGGTTTATAAAAAATAAAATCTCCTTCATCCCAGAAGTGATTTTCTTTTTTAATAGTCCATGAGACACGGGTAGCTATAAGCTTGGTCTGGTCCACCACACTTTACATGAGTGTCTCCTCCTCTCCCCCTCCAGGCCAGGCCATGGAGATTGGCAGTGCTGCCCTCAACATCCTGGTGGAATGCTGGGACGGGCACCTCACCCCTCCCGAGGTGGCATCACTAGCAGACAGGGCATCACGGGCGCGGGACCCCAACATGGTTCGCGCTGCGGCCGAGCTGGCCCTGAGCTGCCTGCCCCATGCACACGCCCTCAACCCCAATGAGATCCAGAGGGCCCTGGTGCAGTGCAAGGAACAGGTACATGTCCGGTACTCTTCAGTTCTGCAGAAGACACATCGGACTACTCATGTAGGCTGGGCATCTTTTTATTCTTTTACCCTTTTATCCATTTTGTCCTGAAAATTCACTTTTTTTTTCTTCTTAATCTCATAATTTCTTCTCCCCCTCTCACCCCCCCCCCCCTCTCTTCCTGCAGGACAATGTGATGCTAGAGAAAGCCTGTATGGCTGTAGAGGAGGCAGCCAAGGGGGGCGGTGTGTACCCTGAGGTTCTGTTTGAGGTGGCCCACCAATGGTACTGGCTCTATGAGCAGACAGTAGGAGGGGGCTCAGGGGCCCAGCGTGAGGGCCCGGGACGCTGCAGGGCCAACGGTGGAGCTGGGAGAAGGCCCCCGGAGACTGGTCACGGTGTGACGGACAACAGTGGCAACATGGAGTCCTCTGGTGTTGCCACAGTGACTGCCTCTGTGACAGCAGCGGCTGTGGTGCCCGTCATCTCTGTGGGCTCCACCATCTACCAATCACACGCCCTTCCTGGCTCTGCAATGGCCCACCCCCACTCCCAGGGCCTGCATCCCTACACTACAATCCAGGCCCACCTGCCCACTGTCTGCACCCCCCAGTACCTGGGGCACCCGCTGCAGCACGTCCCCCGGCCCACTGTGTTCCCCTTGTCAGGGGGTGCGTACCCACAGGTAAGAGGACTGTCTGGAGGCATCATGGGAGGGAGGATAGAGAGGAGGGAAAGACTCATCGAGACAGAGAGCTGGGAGAGAGATGGTGGGGGGAACTGATAAGATGTTCAAATCAAATTGAGTTGCTTGGGCTTCCAGTGAAATACTGTGTTGCTAGTTCTTCTTTCCGTAAGTAGCTTCCATATACTTAGAGGACATTAAGTCTCCCTATAGACCCCAACCTCTGCTTCACACTACATGCCGAGATACTCTCAGTCCCTAGATCCCTCAAACTCAATTCTGGACCTTTTTTCAACTCTTTTTTTATTGTTACCCTCTAATTAGGGACTGATTTAGACCTGGGAAACAGGTATGTGCAATTCTTTATCAGGTAGAACAGAAGGCCAGCAGGCTCCGGACCTCGTAGGGTAAGAGTTGAACACACCTCCCCTAGAACATAACAGAGAATAGCTGATGGCAGAGACTGCTCCACTATGTCTTTGACTCGCAAGATCCATTTGAATCTCCAGATTCACTAACACACAGTTTTGAATTCCATTTATTTATTTTTCATTGTTGTTTTGGTAACTGTTTCTCAAGTTTTGTTATTTTAATGACCTTTTGTTCAGTTTGTGAAGTTTGAATTGATATGGAGAAGGGAGGGAGAGTTGGGAGGGAATTGAACGAGTACAATATTGAAACTAAGTTTCAAGGAGACTCAACTAGACAATTGGACCACTGCGAAGTGATCAGTATGCACCTGGTGTACCTACAGTGTTTGACTTTGAAAATCTTTTTTTCTTACGCTACATTCTCTCTTGTGCATGTCAGGAAATTTGAGCGGAAATGATGGGAGAATTTATTAGTATTGACTGACAGCCACTCCGTAACTATAGGCTGAAAAAAGTCAATGGAGACGCAAGCACACCATGCCTTAAACCCCCCCCCAAGGGCTCAGTGGGGAAATCTGACAACCTTTGTTTCACTATATGAATGATAAATGACTCATCTCTTATTGTATTAAGCCCACGGCCATTGTCTTCCGTCACTCCTACATGTCACTCGTCCCTCAGTGCGATATTATTATGCACTATCTGACGTAAGACAGTGGCCCGCAACAGAGAATAGCATCTAACTAATTTTAAGTGTGTATGTGTGCCCTCCCAGGGAATGCACTCGGCCTTTATCGGTGCCCAGTACCCGTTCTCAGTGGCCACCGGCCCCCACCCGCCCATGGCAGCAACTGCGGTCACCTTCCCTGGTATTCCCGTGCCGTCCATGACCCAGATCGCCGTCCACCCGTACCACACTGAGACCGGCCTGCCTCTGAGCACCACTGTAGCAGGTGAGCGGAGACCACTGCTGCGTGTGTGTTTGCACACGTCCATGTGTATGACGTGTTGTCTGTCTATAAAAGTAAAATAGTAATCTACTTAGCATCTTAGCTGATGTAGTTGATGGATCACATTCAACAGGAACAACTTTTAAAAAAGAAAATATTTACTTGATGGATGTTTTATAATGGGCTCTCCATGGCACTCTCAGGAGCCACGACTTTTTCCCCTTTCTATCCAGTAGGTGGCGTCCATGCAGGCGCCACAATCCAGGCCATTCAGGGGTCATCTCTTCCTGGTATGTCTTCCCAGCCCGTCTCATTGGTCAGCGCCCCCTTCCCGTCTGAAGACGAGCAGCATAGCCAGCCAATCAGCCAGCAGGGTCTTCACTACCTGCACTCAGCCTACAGAGTTGGTGAGGAATATACCTATGCTTTTAAGTGTCCATGATAAGATTCTCTAGATGTAATACTAGATGGTTTGCGATTGTTATGCTTTCTATTCAAAGTAATTGGCATTAACTGTGATATTTGACCCTGGCTCTTTGATAGGCATGCTGGCTTTGGAGATGCTTGGAAGGAGGGCTCACAACGACCACCCCAATAACTTCTCCCGCAGCCCCCCATACACGGAGGATGTCAAGTGGCTCCTGGGCCTGGCTGCACGGCTAGGTGAGAAAGGGGCAGGGATGAAGAGGGCATGCTGTGGGCATCTTGGATTCTAGTAGTTTCATCTATTAAGGTGTTTTAGGAAAACAGGGAAATATTGATTTGAAGTATTTATGCACCAGCATCATAACCTCTGGAGGTTGAAGAAGGCGAAGACTAGAGTTGAATGCTAAGTAAAACACACAAACATATCAATATCAGAGAACTGAATTTTCTGTTTATGTTGAGAGGATTCTACTGAAATGATTCTGCCAGAATTCAAAGTATAACATACTATATCTTTGTTTTTGTTTTTAGATAAAAAAATAATTAGGATCCCCATTAGGCGACCCAAATTGCGACAGCTAGTCTTACTGGGGTCCGCACCTTAGAGACAAAATACTTTACAATTTACATACTACATGTTAATGTTTTAAAATGTGTCTGTGTGCACATCCGTTAGCCATAGACTTTCGCTAACTGTCAGCAAAGTGTAAATGCTCACCATTCTCTCATCCTCTCCAGGTGTGAACTACGTGTACCAGTTCTGTGTGGGTGCGGCGAAGGGTGTGCTCAGCCCCTTTGTCCTTCAGGAGATCATCATGGAGGCTCTCCAGAGACTCAACCCCGCCCACATCCATGCCCACCTCCGCACGCCCGCCTTCCATCAGCTTGTGCAGCGCTGCCAGCAGGCCTATCTACAGGTAACACCAGAGCCCAGGCCACAAACGACCACTACACCAGGGTTCCCCAACTGGCGGCCTGATTTTATTTGGCTCCCCAAGTTTTTTAAATGTATTTTTATGAACAAAAATAAATCATAATTTAAATTGTTGTACATAAGACTGTAAAAACAACAGTAAATCAGTTTAGTGATTTTAGTTTTGGAAATCTGTTCCAAAGTATTCCAACCCATAGTGGCTTTGGAAAGTATTCAGACCCCTTCACTTTTTCCACATTTTGTTACGTTACATTCTTATTCTGAACTGGATTTAATATTTTTTTTCTGGGGCTGCCTAAGTGGGGCAGCGGTCTAAGGCACTGCATCTCAATGCTAGCTGCGTTACTACAGATCCTGGTTTGATACCGGGCTGTATCACAGCTGGCCACGACTGGGAGACCAATGAGGCGACGCACAATTGGCCCAGCGTCATCAGTCTGTGAGCTGAAGCGCAGCTGGGTCATGCAGCAAGACAATGATACAAAACACACAATCAGGTCTACATGGAAATGGTTAAAAAGCAACAAATTTTAAGTTTTGGAATTGCCTAGTCAAAGTCCAGAACTAATCCCTATTGATATGTTGTGGCAGGACTTGAAACAAGCAGTTCATGCTTGAAAACCCACAAATGTCGCTGAGTTAAAGCAGTTCTGCATGCAAGAGTGAGACAAAATTCCCAAACAGAGATGTGAGTCTGATCAACAACTACAGGAAGCATTTGGTTGCAGTCATTGCAGCTAAAGATGGCAATTACTTTTTCACAAAGGTTAATTGAGTGTTCCATTTTGTTTTTGTAAACTCACTTTCCCTTTATCTAATATTAAGTTTTGGTTTCACGGCATTGCCTGCTCTGATGGGGAAGCGGCTAACAGGCTATGACTGTTGCAAAGCTGAAAGGCATGTTGGCCTCTGGAGATTCTGCGCTAGCTCACATGCACATTTAATTCCTTGCCGTGGTTTGAGTCACTGTCTTTCTGCTTTCAACAAGGCTAGATAAAACCGGTGTGTGGGCTTTAAAGGTGAACGTTCAAATTCTCAAAATGAACACTGCTTTCTGAGTGTAAACATAGTCACACACACACACCACCTCTTCCTATCTGCCCCAGTTTCAGCTGACTTGCTCTACCACCTGCATGATGTGTTCTTGCTACACACTTTCACAAGTGTGTGTGTACCGACACATTTGTTGTCGGCTGACGGTGTCCGCGTGACACAGGCTCTCCTCCTCTATCTCATCAGGCTGTTAATGAGATGAGGTATCTGATGGGTTGTACTCAAGCGGGAAATATAACCATGACTAACAGTGAGTCATCTCCTCAGTCACAGGAGAGGAATTAATTCCATATGTTGGGTGTCATTATGGATATGTTCACCAGAAGAGGCTGGTGGGAGGAGCTATAGTAGGATTGGCTCATTGTAATGGTTGGAATTGAATAGAGGGAATTGAGTCAAATGTGGTTTCCATATATTTGATGTTTGATATAGTTAAATGTGTTCCAGTCTTTACAATGAGCCCATCCTCTATAGCTCCTCCCACCAGCCTCCTCTGATGTTCACCATCTGTCTTTCTCTGTAATTGGTTCCTCATCCCCCTTAGAACACATCCTGCTTAAATGAAGCTCCAGTAAATGAGGTTAAAATAGTAACTTTTGAGGTTCTCCTATTGAAGTTAAAAGGACTCTCCGCACTCACCCGATCAATGCATCATTTTTCATTTATTTAGGCGTCAGACCATCAGAGCATATTAAAAACACACGATGACAAAGGCCACATACAGGTAATGTGCGTCAATGCAATCAGACATGATGAGCAACACTTGTGTACAACACAAATGCCAGGAGGCACATCGGTAATAATTTATCTCAGATAATGTGTGACAGGAACCACATAATGCGGGGGGGTTAGGGGGAAACATATTAAAGCATGACACTCATGTCAAAATTATCATTAAGCCTTAATGGATGTAAAGTGCCAAGCATATGAATCCAAAAGAGTTTCCTTTGGCACAGCTTTTTACCTCTGGATGAAGGTTTAAACTTTTTCAATACCCTGAATCGTGAAGATTTGTTAGTGGCATGCAAAAGGGTCATTTTCACCATTAAACCTTATGGTGCTCTTGCTCACATTTGTTGCTTAAGGTGCCTAGAGATTTTCCCAACATACAAAATACCACATGGGCAACATAAGATGACAATAACATTCATGGTGTGTTATATGTAATATAATGATTTCAGATAGTCCTGAATTAATCATGAATAATGAAAGTTAAATGGGATATGATATTTATGCCTCTTAATCACTCATCATTATTCACGATTCATTCAGGACTAGCCGTAATCATGGTAGCAAACTACAACGTAAACTCAGCAAAAAAAGAAAATGTCCCCTTTTCAGGACCCTGTCTTTTAAAGATAATTTGTAAAAATCCAAATAACTTGACAGATCTTCATTGTAAAGGGTTTAAACACAGTTTCACTTTCTTGTTCAATGAACCATAAGCAATTAATGAACTTGCACCTGTGGAACGGTCGTTAAGACACTAACAGCTTACAGACTTTAGGCAATTAAGGTCACAGTTATAAAAACTTAGGACACTAAAGAGGCCTTTCTACTGACTCTGAAAAACACCAAAAGAAAGATGCCCAGGGTCCCTGCTCATCTGCGTGAATGTGCCTTAGGCATGCTGCAAGGAGGCATGAGGACTGCAGATGTGGCCAGGGCATTACATTGCAATGTCTGTGAGACGCCGAAGACGGTGCTACAGGAAGACAGGAAGGACGGCTGATCGTCCTCGCAGTGGCAGATCACGTGTAACAACACCTGCACAGGATCGGTACGTCCGAACATCACACCTGCAGGTAGTACAGGATGGCAACAACAACTGCCTGAGTTACACCAGGAATGCACAATCCCTCCATCAGTGCTCAGACTGTCCGCAATAGGCTGAGAGAGGCTGGACTGAGGGCTTGCAGGCCTGTTGTAAGGCAGGTTCTCACCAGACATCACCAGCAACAATGTCGCCTATGGGCACAAACCAACAGTCTCTGGACCAGACAGGACCGGCAAAAAGTGCTCTTCACTGACGAGTCGCGGTTTCGTCTCACCAGGGTTGATGGTCGGATTCGCGTTTATCGTTGAAGGAATGAGCGTACACCGGGGCCTGTACTCTGGAGCGAGAACGAGGTGGAGGGTCCGTCATGTTGTAGGGCGGTGAGTCACAGCATCATCGGACTGAGCTTGTTGTCATTGCAGGCAATTTCAACGCTGTGCATTACAGGGAAGACATCCTCCCTCATGTGGTACCCTTCCTGCAGGCTCATCCTGGCTCAGGCTCATCCTCCTGCATGACAATGCCACCACGCACAGAATGAACAGTATGGCTGATTTCCTGCAAGACGGGAATGTTAGTGTTCTGCCATGGCCAGCGAAGAGCCCGGATCTCAATCCCATTGAGTGCGTCTGGGACCTGTTGGATCTGAGGGTGAGGGCCAGGGCCATTCCCCCCCCAGAAATGTCTGGGAACTTGCAGGTGACTTGGTTGGAGAGTGGGGTAACATCTCACAGCAAGAACTGGCAAATCTGGTGCAGTCCATGATGAGATGCACTACAGTACTTGATGCAGCTGGTGGCAACACCAGATACTGACTGTTACTTTGGATTTGGACCCCATCCCCCTTGTTTGTAGTCACAAGCTTGATGTTGTCATTGCGTGCTAGGAATATGGGACCAAATACCAAATACAATTGACTAATTTTGGTCTCCTAAAATGGGGGGGTGACTATGTATAAAACGTGCTGTAATTTCTAAATGGTTCACCCGATATGGATGAAAATCCCCTCAAAGTTGACAGTCTGCTCTTTAAACTCATAGTCATTGTATCATAAAAAAAGTGTCACTGTCCCAATACTTTTGGAGTCACTGTATACGCTTTAGGGTTAAATGTGGTTATACGTGTAACATAGCAGTTTCTCTTAGTTTTCACACTTTTGCCTAGCAACTCTTGGCGTACTGGGAAGAGGAACCTCCATCGAAGAAACGCTGTTTCATGACTGTAGCCTTGTAAACGTAATCGTCAGTGGAGTGGCTCAGGCGTCCGTCTACAGAATTGACTCCTGGTAAACCGTTTAAGTGCATTAGGATGCGCACTGTAAGCTAAAATAAGTGTTATGGTCTGCCTTTTTGATAGAGGGTGGTGATGAGGTTACCATCAGAGACCATTATTCACATATCTAGAAAATATAAATATTTCTAGTCACATTCTATGGAGAACTTGAGATCAGGGTTTATATCATTTGAGGAAAGAGACAAATTCATTATGTTAATCCTGACTTCCAGTCCAAATGTACAAGATATCATCAATATATCTCATATTGAAATTAATGTCTGAAATTGCAGCAGTACCATAGGGCAGTGTGTACCCTTTTCAGTCATATTCCATTAAACCACACCATTGTGAGCAAAATGAAGCGCTCTCTGTTTCCCGTTAATAATTTATCAATTTAAACTCATTATGATACAGAATTTGTCCTGGGAGGTTAACAAAAATAAGTACCTGCTCAAGGCTGGGACTGAAAATGCACTGTACTGGAGATGTGTAGAATTCTCATCACTTCATTAATGCCCTCAAGGGCTTACCCTGAGATGGAGGGATGTGATTAAATTAACAAATGTAAACCTAGTTACAGGTGGCTGTATCAATATACAAAAGTATGGACACCTATTCAAATGATTGTATTCTGCTATTTCAACCACACACATTGCTGACCGGTGTATAAAATTGAGCACATAGCCATGCAGTCACCATTGGACAAACATTGGCAGTAGAATGATCTTACTGAAAAGCTGACTTTCAACGGGGTACTGTCGTAGGATGCCACCTTTCCAACAAGTCAGTTTGTAATATTTCTGCCCTGCTAGAGCTGTCCTGGTCAACTGTAAGTGGTGTTATTGTGAAGTGGAAATGTCTAGTAGCAATAATGGCTCAGCCGTGAAGTGGTAGGCCACACAAGCTCACAAAACAGGACTCCCCGGGGCTGTGGTGCATCAAAATCATCTGTCCTCGGTTGCAACACTCACTACCGAGTTCCAAACTGCCTCTGGAAGCAACGTCAGTACAAGACTTGTTCGTTGGAAGCTTCATGAAATGGGTTTCCATGGCCTAGCAACCGCACACAAGCATAAGATCACAATGCGCAATACCAAGTGTATGCTGGAATGGTGTAAAGCTCACCGCTGTTAGACTCTGGAGCAGTGGGAACATGTTCTCTGGAGGGATGAATCACGCTTCACCATCTGGCAGTCCGACGGACGAATCCGGGTTTGGCAGATGCTTGGAAAAAGCTACCTGCCCGACTGTAAAGTTTGGTGGAGGAATAATGTTCTCTGTCTGTGTTTTATGGTTTGGGATGGTCCCCTTATTTCCAGTGAAAGGAAATCTTAATGCTACAGCATACAATTGACATTCTAATCTATTATGTGGTTCCAACTCTGTGGCAACAGTTTGTGGAAGGCCCTTTCCTGTTTCAGCACGACAATACACCCATACACAAAGCGAGGTCCATACAGAAATGGTTTGTTGAGATCAGTTTGGAAGAAATTGACTGGCCTGCACAGAGTCCTGACCTCAACCCCATTGAACACCTTTTGGATGAATTGGAACGCTGACTGCGAGCCAGGCCTACTGCCCAACGTCAGTGCCTGACCTCACTAATGCTTTTGTGGCTGAATGGAAGCAAGTCCCTGAAGTAATGTTCCAACCTCTAGTGGAAATCCTTCCCAGAATAGTGTAGGCTGTTATAGCAGGAAAGGGGGGGACCAACTCCATGTTAATGCTCATGATTTTGGAATGAGATGTTAGATGAGCAGGTGTCCACATACTTCTGGTCATGTCGTATATAACACTGGCAGTGGACCACATATGTTTATCTATATTCCCACCAAACACTTTTGTTCAATCCAAATCGATCCCAAATCCCTATGTACTTGTGTAAATCTGAATGGATTGGTATTCACAATGTTCATATTCTTGAAGAACGTAAGCTCTTGGTTTGAGACCACAAAATAAACCAAAACTGCTGAATAGCATTTCTAATAGCTCTATATTGAAAATACTTTGAAGAATAGCTGAGATTAAATGATTTATTCACTTTCTACCTGGTTTTATGATTTGTCATTTAAGTTCAGACTTGAGTATTTTTCATTAAAATAAAAATGTATAACATAGAAGACTTCCCGAAACCCAAATTTGGGTCATGACCCACCAGTTGAGAAATTGCTGCTCTACAAGTTCATTGGGGGTAGTAGGAGGTAGGGGTTGGTTTAGGATCTGGGTGCCCTGTCTGTGACTAACATTGACATAAGTAGTAAAGTAGATTACCCTTTGGTGCCCTGTTTGACTCAGTTAATCTGCTCCTCTGTCCCACCCGTCGTCCCCCACTGCAGTACATCCACCACCGGCTGATCCACCTGACCCCGGCCGACTACGACGACTTTGTCAACATCATCCGCAGTGCCCGCGGGGCCTTCTGTTTGACCCCTGTGGGAATGATGCAGTTCAATGACGTGCTTCAGAACCTGAAGAGGGGCAAGCAGACCAAGGAGCTGTGGCAGCGCATCTCTCTGGAGATGGCCACCTTCTCCCCATGACTGTGAGGGCAGTGGAGTGGGAGAGGAACGACGCTCCCACCCCACAAACCCACAGCCCTGTCGAGCTCTGGCTCTCTCCATCGACGTTTGGCTCTGCCTCGAATGCTCTCCCCATCCGCCTCCCTGGCCTCTCCTTCACCTGACCTAACGTCAACCCTCCTTGTGTACCTTGATGTACATACCCTACACAGCACACAGGCAGCACAATCAACCCCCATTCCCCACCCTTTTAGATGTCATAACTGTGTGAGACGCAGAGCTTTGTGGAAAGCTGAAAGGGAATCAGCTTATGTTGTGTTCTGTGTCTGTTCGTGACTGAATTGCGTCTCCCATTATCATGGTTCATGTCTCTGTGTAACTTCCTGTAACATATATTCCCCCTCATCCTCCCAACTTTCCTTCCAGAAGCAGTCACGAAGGAGTGCTTTTTGGTTACTTGGGGCATATAAGTTGTCATTTATTTTGTTGTTGGTTGGTTATTTTATTGAAACCACTGAGTAAGTCAGATTCAAACTGCAACATTCCACTGTCCTGGGGGGAGTTATCCTCCACCAGTCACTACGGATCTGAATTTTGGGTATTCTGACAGTGTTTAAACAAGAAAGTAAAAAACATAGACAAAAAACAGTTTGTTGAAATAATAAAATGAAAAGAAATGTAATATGAAAATAGTAACCTGAGTACGGGTCAGGATTCTTTTAGTGTTTTGTTTTATCTTTTTGATATTTTGAATGATGTGTATGCAGAGGAATTTTGAGAATGAGAGAGTGTAACGTGAGTGTTGTGTGGGTTCCCTTTTCCGATTCAGCGGTTTGAGGTTTTGGGTCTGGGAACACGGGTGTCTGGCTGGACCAAACTCATTGGCCCTTTTTGAGTGGGTCAAGAGTGCAAGTGGATGGCCTTTTGCAAATCTCAAGTACAATCATCCAATCAAATATCAGGATCACATAAAGGATGAGTGGACATGCTATTTACATGCCCTACACATCTAGAATCATAAAAGTGCTACGCTCAGAAAGGCTTATATGCAGACTGGGTTTCCAGGTTACATCCATCAGCTGTTACTGTGGAATTCATGTCCACTGTCCATTGATGTTCTATAGGGGACGTTGCCAGATCCCTGTGTTCCAAACCTGCACCTCCAACCCTGCTCTGGAGCTCACGGGTGATGTGACTTAGTAGAAAATGTACTGTGATATTTTTGTATTCCTCAGTGTAGCTTGGTTGGGGGAAAAAAGTATATATATAAATTGTGCTGATTGCAAGAGGTTGTAATTTAGAATTTAAAAAAAGGACAAAGCAATACTGAAATGTAGAGTTTACTTAATAAAGCTTATTCAAAACACAAATGTGCTGTAATTTATTTTGTGGGTGGAAAGTACAAAAAATGGACATGATCAAAATTGATCGGTAGTGTACACAGATTTGCAGATATTGCAGGTGCAGCAGAATGTTTTTTTCTAGCTCCAACTGTAGTAATGCCTAGCAATAAATAAAAATAAAAAACATAATCCAGAGACACAAAAAATTAGAACGAGCAATGTTAGTCGTGTGTGTGTGTGTATTTGGAAAGTATACAGACTCCTTGACTTTTAAAAAAATGTTACGTTACAGCCTTATTCTGAAATGGATGAAATGTTTTTTTCTTATCTAAACACAATACCCCATGTCAAAGCGAAAAACTTTTTTTTATTTTTTAGAAAAGTTTGCAAATTTAGTAAAAATCAAAAAACCGATACCTTAATTACATAAATATTCAGACTTGAAATTGAGCTCAGGTGTATCCTGTTTCCATTGATTATTGTTGATGTTTATACAACTTGTTTGGAGTCCACCTGTCGTAAATTCAATTGATTGGACATGATTTGGAAAGGCACACACCTGTCTATATAAGGTCACGCAGTTGTCTGCATGTCAGAGCAAAAACCAAGCCATGAGGTTGGAGAAATTGTCCGTAGAGCTCCGAGGCAGGGTTGTGTTGAGGCACAGAGCTGGGGAAGGGTACAAAAAAATATCTGCTGCATTGAGAGTCCACAAAGTTTCTCTGTGGAGATGGGAGAACCATTCAGAAGGACAACAATCTCTGCAGCATTCCACCAATCGGGCCTTTATGGTAGAGTGGCCAGATGGAAGCCACTCCTCAGTAAAAGGTACATGACAGCCAGCTTTGAGTTTCCCAAAAGGTACCTAAAGGACTCAGACCATGAGAAACAAAATTCTCTGGTCTGATGAAACCAAGCTCGAACTCCTTGGCTTGAAGCCAAGCATCACGTCTTGAGGAAATTTGGCGTCATCCCTACGGTGACGCATGGTAGTGGCAGAATCATGCTGTTGGGTTGTTTTTCAGTGGTAGGGACTGGGAGACTAGTCAGGATTGAGGGAAAGCTGAGCGGATTAAAGTAGAGTGAGATCCTTGATGAAAACCAGCTTCAGATGGCTCAGGACCTCAGACTGGGGCAACGGTTCACCTTCCAACAGGATAACGACCCAATGCACACAACCACCACAGGAGTGGCTTCGGGACAAGTTTCTGAATGCCTTTGAACCTGACTTGAACCTGATCGAACATCTTTGGAGAGACCTGAAAGTAGCTGTGCAGCAGCACTCCCCATCAAACCTGACAGAGCTTGAGAGGATCTGCAGAAAATAATGGGAGAAACACCCCAAATAAAGATATACCAAGCTTGTACCATCATACCCAAGGAGAATCGATGTTATAATCGCTGCCAAAGGTGCTTCAACAAAGTACTGAGTAAATGGTCTGTAGATGGGATATTTCCGGATTTAAAAACAAATACATCTGGAAACTTCTAAACTTGTTTTTGCCATGTCATTATGGCATATTGTGTGTAGATTGAAGGAGAAAAAAAAAACATAAAAAAATCCTAAACTTTGAACATCCCACCATTAAATCCATTATAGAGAAAATTGAAAGAATATGGCACCACAACAAATCTGCCAAGAAAGGGCTGCCCACCAAAACTCACAGTCCAGGCAAGGAGGGCATTAATCAGAGAGGCAACAAAGAGACCAAAGATAACCCTGAAGGAGCTGCAAAGCTCCACAGCGGAAATTGGAGTATCTGTCCATAGGATCACTTTAAGCTTTGTAGCTTTTTGGCCATCAAGAAATATGCTATGTCTGGCGCAAACCCAACACCTCTCATCACCCCGAGAACATCATCCCCACAGTGAAGCATGGTGGTGGCAGTATCATGTTGTGGGGATGCTTTTCATCGGCAGGGACTGGGAAACTGGTCAGAATTGAATGAATGATGGATGGTGCTAAATACAGGGAACTTCTTGAGGGGAAACCTGTTTCAGTCTTCCAGAGATTTGATACTGGGACGGAGGTTCACCTTCCAGCAGGACAATGACCTTAAGCATACTGCTAAAGCAACACTCGAGTGGTTTAAGGGGAAACATTTAAATGTCTTGGAATGGCCTAGTCAAAGCCCAGACCTCAATCCAATTGAGAAACTGTGGTCTGACTTAAAGATTGCTGTACACCAGCAGAACCCATCCAACTTGAAGGAGCTGGAGCTGTTTTGCCTTTGAAGAATGGGCAAAAATCCCAGTGGCTAGATGTGCCAAGCTTATAGGGACATACCCCAAGAGAAAGGTGGCTCTACAAATTATTGACTTTGGGGGCAGAGTGAATAGTTATGCATGCTCAAGTAGTTTTTTTGTCTTATTTCTTGTTTGTTTCACAAAAAATATTTTGCATCTTCAAAGTGGTAGGCATGTTGTGCAAGTCAAATGTTACACACCACCCCAAAATTCTGGGGGGAAATACTTTAACAAGCCACTGTATGCATACGTGTGTAGGTTGATGAATAATGGTGTGTAAAGACGGTATATGAATAGAAAAGGTATGTACAGTAGTAGTTATAGGATGAAGTGGGTAAAATGGTATGTAAACATTGAAGTTACCAGTGTTCAATGACTAAGGCAGCAGTCTCTAAGGTGCAGGGTAATGGGTGGAGGCTGGCTACTGGTGACTGTTGAACAGTCTGATGGCATTGATAGAAGCTACTACTGAACCACAATTACTCTAAATCAGAAATACTGTTTTTGTCTAAATCCTCTGAGCACCGACTGGCAAAATGAATTGGTATGATTGATGTAAATTAAACAAACGTTAAATGCATGTTACGGTCTGTCACAGTATGAACAGGAGAGGGAGCTATAGGGCAATTTATGATCAAGTTCACCGGTAGCCTGGTTACAGTGAGTTTTTCACACTTAGTTAATGATCTTCAGTTCTATGTGGTGTGGAAATAGGGCATACAATGTGATAACTAATTGTGTTTTTTAGTATTTCCCCAACAGTTGACTTTCGTGGAAGGGTTCCCAAATTAAACGTTCAGACAATGGGGTTCACATTGAAATACCCAATGTTTTAGTTGCTACCTGCTCAGACGCCAAAGCTAGCATTTTGTCATCACTTTGATGACCCAAGTAAAAGGAGTAGCATAGCCGAATAAACTCTGCACTTTTGCCCCGTATGCACCTGTGAGTAAAAAGTAAGCCTGAAAGAAGCTCGGGGTGTTCTGTCCCGACAAGGGTATTATGAAATATATCCGTGTTATGGGGGTTAAAACAAGCATGATCAATTGTATTGTTCGTTTTACGCTTTAACCTTAAAATACCAACACAATTCGGTTTCAAATTGGGTAATTTCGAGGATTTTCCTCCTCCGATCAGAGAAATTATTCAAAATAAACAACGTTTGTATGTCCACTGTTACGAAATCTCCCTCCTCCTTCTCCTGCTCTCTTTGGTTCATTCCGGAGTTTCGGCAGAATGCATCGATTGCTGAATGAAGATGGCGGATTCAGGAACGATGCTGTCAACTAGACTTTAAACATTTGCATATTTTCTTTCGTTATGCATTTCGTGTGGATATTGGTCTTTCAAAAACGTACCTAGGTAAGTAAAACACCATATTTACTTTGAATATGTTGCGTGTCCTCTTTAACTTGAATGCAGCCCATTGCATGTGTACAACACTAAGTTAGCCGGTAGGCTAACCTCTCAAGCATATAGCTAGCTATATTTTATTGCCAGTTGGCAATGCATGGTTTTCCTCTCCTATTTTTTCTTTACAATTTAAGTGAATGACGTGGACATATGTGTATTCACGTCATTAGTAACGTTCGCTAAATATGAAGAAACCAAACATTTGGTGAATTCAAGCAGCATGTGTTTGTTGGAGCTAAGTCGTTCTATCGAGATGCTTAGAGTTGTTTGCTTACTATTAAGAGGCTAGTGGTGAATCATATGGCTGACTGTTGCAATGTAAAAGTTTTTCCATAACCAGTAACTCCCCATCTTTATTCTGGTATGTAACAATTGTATTTTTAAAATTATTATTATTTTTTTTTTTACTGTAAAGTGTTTTTGTTTACAGTTCTGAAATATGTTTGAAATACATTTGAAACGTTTGTTATTTTATTACATTCATGTATTGTAAGTGAGAGGTAGGCATTAGTCTGAAGCCGAAAAGTAAAGGAAATTCACATGAGCACCACAATGCCTATTCCACCCATGCTCTACCAAGGCTTTCCATCACACAGCTTTGATTTACTACAGTAGCTATGTTGGTATATTGTACTTCAAACAATGTGGTTGAAATTCACTGCCGACTGCGTGATTTTACAGATAATTGTATGTGTGGTGTACAGAAATTATGTAGTCATTCAAAAATCACGTGAATCCATGCAACTCATGATTTGTTAAGCAAATGTTTACTCCTGAACTTATTTAGGCTTGCCATAACAAAGTGGTTGATTACTTATTGACTTAAGACATTTCAGCTTTTCATTTTTGAAAATTTTCTAAAAACATAATTCCACATAGACATTATATGGTATTGTGTATAGGCCAGTGACACGTCTCAATTTAATCAATTTTAAATACTGACTGTAACACGTGGAAAAAATCAAGGGGTATAAATACTTTCTGAAGGCACTGTATGTTAACACTCAACTGGCCTAATAATTGCAGAGTATTCCAGACATTTTGACTTTTAACAGTGTGGTGGTAGAGGTTTTGCCAGTACAGGGGCTGGCTACTCCTCAGTAATTAATTGCTCAAGGAACCACATGATCTTTTTGGTTATTGAATGAAGGTTAGTAGATTTGAAGTTGCTGCCATCGATTGGTTGAGATGTGGACACCATGGGAGAAAGAGCCACAGCAACCCGGGTGTTCTTTTATGTTTTCTCTGAGCAGTGTTAATGTGATAGATTCAAAACAATAGTTTCAAGGCTATCGATCCTGATGAGTAATGTAATGCTAGTGAATGTATGTCATTCTTTTCCCAAAGTACACTTAAACAATGCATGTGAAATGTAGTCTACATACAGCATCATACTCAGCTTAATTTTGCACCTCAAATGAACACTTTTTTACAAGCTCTATTTTGAAAGACTGGGTACAATAAGCTCAGTCCTTGTTTCATGATCCCGCTTCAACAACTTGTTTCATTCTATTTTTGAGTGGAAAGCCCAATTAGTGTTGAGCTGTGGGCTCAAGACGACTTCTGTCCTCTGAGCATATTACTGATTTCTGAGAGAACCACTTTATAATTAAGAGTAAGGCCTGGGGGTGGCTCTCACAATGATTGTTTCTGCATGAAGGGTATTAACTAGGTATTTTTTAAAAGTGGAACAGGACGAACTTTCCCTTTTTAATGTGGCACTGGACAAACCCTATCTCCAACAGTACATGTTTTTAAAATGGACTATGCAAAAATAAACATTTTGTTTATATTTCATGTTTGAACCATTTATAGAATATTGCTTTGCTGGAAGGTAAGGTTGATTGGTTATGTCCTTGCCTTTAATGTTCATCAGCAAGCCTTTAGATTGTAGGTTCCTATTCTATACTGAACAAAAATATAAATGAAACATGTAAAGTGTTGGTCCCATGTTTCATGAGCTGAAATAAAAAATCCCAGAATTTTTTCAGATGCATAAAAAGCTTATTTCTCTAATTTTGTGGGCAAATTTGTTTACGTCCCTGTTAGTAAACATTTGTCCTTTGCCAAGATAATTCTGACCTGATATGTGGTATATCAAGAAGTAGATTAAACAGCATGATCATTATAAAGGTGCACGTTTTGCTGAGGACTATAAAAGGCCACTCTCAAATGTGCAGTTTTGTCACACAACACAATGCCACAGGTGATTTAAGGGAGCGTGCAATTGGCATGCTGACTGCAAGAATGTCCACTGGAGCTGTTGTCAGATAATTTAATGTTAATTTCTCTACCATAAGCCGCCTCCAATGTTATTTTAGAGAATTTGGCAGTACGTCCAACCAGCCTCACAACCGCAGACCACGTGTAACCACGCCAGCCCAGGACCTCCACACCCGGTTTACTGCGGCATCGTCTGAAACCAGCCACCCAGACAGCTGATGAAACTGAGTATTTATGTTTGTAATGAAGCTCTTTTTTGGGGAAAAACTTATTCTGGTTGGCTGGGCTCCCCAGTTGCTGCGCCCCTGCCTAGTCATGTGAAATCCATAGATTAGGGCCGAATTAATTTCAATTGACTGATTTCCTTATGAGCTGTGACTTAGTAAAATCATTGAAATTCAGTATATTTGCTGCCTAATTAAGTTTGAGAGTGGACATTTCTTACTTTGCCTGAGTTTTAGTCCAACACGTCAAGTGCACCTGATGTTTATGGTCCTTGCTGAGATGTTATATTAGGGCTATACTTTGTTCATCATTCGGCAATTGACACCTAGGCATAAACCACAAAAAAATGATGTGGTATTTAATTGCCTCATTCAACTCTGTGAGGTTCTCTGCTGACTTTAATATGTGTGGTGGTTACGATGGAGTTGAAGTTCATTAATAACATTTTATGTCCCCCGGATTGGAAAATGGGCCTTGAGATTGATATAGGGTTGCATTGACATTTTGGAGCTGAAGGGTGGCAGTTGTACGGCAATCTCAAATCAAATGTATTTATCACACGCTTCATAAGGTGTACACTAACAGTGAAATGCTTAGTAGTGGTTAAGTTGAGCATCAATAAATTCCTCTTATTTTTCACCTACTGGGACACATGATTTTGTACAGATCTCAGGACACTGCCTCAAACCCTTTTCCTTTCTAGGAAAATGGGAGAATGATATTGGCAGGGGTTGAATTCCTACGCGCTATCGCAGCAACACAGGAGGCAATGCTAATGGTTTTGTCTGCTTGAGGCTGTTCTTAACAACTGTTTGAGATTTAGGCTTCATGTACAGAAATGTATTATCTTTTGAAACAATTAGAACTAGTCACCAGTGTTGTGGTCAGTTGCTTTTACATGAGGAAAATTGGAACTGGTATTGGAATTTCAGTTTGCTTCCTGAATTGACTGTCCTTACAAGGTCATTTTCAGAGGGTCAAGGTGGTTGTTGAGTCAATGGTTCAGTACTATCTATTCTGAGCAAACATCCTGTGTATGACTTTGGAATTCAGAGTCAGGCAGTATAATGAAGTATATCCGCACTGTGTGTGTTGGAAAATTATATTTCATTTTGTCTGTTCTAGATCAGAGGTTCCCAACCAGGGTTACTAGGACCCCTGGTGATATGATTTTCTCAAATTTATGGGCAATTCACTATATATATATATATATATATATATATATATTTTATATATATTTTTTTTTCTTTTAAATCTACAAATGTTTTCTCTAAATAGGCCTTTCATTTGTTGTTCAATGAAAGGACAAATATACTGCAATTCAAACAATCAGCAATAATCTAATGAATTCAGAGATCGTGAAATTATAGCTAGGCTAAATATAAGCCTTTCACAACCATAAGACCACTAATAATTTTACTATTATTATTTGGCGGCAGGTAGCCTAGTGGTTAGACCGTTGGACTAGTCACCGAGCAGTGGTAAGATCGAATCCCCCAGTTGACAAGGTAAAACATCTGTCATTCTACCCCTGAACAAGGCAGTTAGGCCGTCATTGAAAAAAAGAGTTTGTTCTTAACTGACTTGCCTAGTTAAATAAAGGTAAAATAAAAAACATTTATCTGCTTTTTTGCGATAATCACTGATCTGTCTTTGAAGTCTGAAAATGCAATTTTTGTTACAAATTTAACCAGAGCAATGCATAATGCACATTCACTTCTTGTAGCAGTCATTATAGAAATGTAACACGGGTCCATAAACAATCTCTCAAGCACCACATGCTAGTGAGTAGCCAGCTAATCTTTATTTGAGTCTAAATATTTTAAGTTTAGACAAATGTGCTAGCTAACAAGGCAGAACAGTTGAATTGTTATGAACACACCCTTCAGTCCATGTCCAACTGTTTGAACTGTAGTGACGCTTCTTGCACTGAGATGCAGAGCCTTACACCGCCGTGTGTGTGTTAACTATTTAACTGTACTTGAAAGGTCGCAATTTTTGTTAAATATCGGTTATTGGTATTGTTTTTCTTTTGGCAAGGGAAATATCAAGTATTGGCCAAAAATGTCATATCGGTGCATCACTAGTTTTTGGGTATACTGGTTAGAGAACCTGATTTGACAGCTTGGCCAACACTTGGATATTCCAATTAGCTCCCACATAGTGGGGCACTGGGGCAGACTGCCTGAGCTCGGCTGCACCAAGTGAACTAGCATGGATGGATTCAGGAAGCACAATGGAACTACTAGGGCACTTTACTACAACAGCAATACATGCAGATGGATTATTTCACAAGCGTGAGTCATTTCTATTCTTTGCTTTGTCACTAGATTCCTGATATTTCTTTCTCTATTTTTGTCACTATTTTCCTAGCTAATTTAGCCGCCATAGGTAACGTTAGAATGCTAGCTAATATAATTGACTGGTGAGATACAGGTAACTGCCAAAATAAAGGAAACACTTAAGTAAATGAGGGATACAAAGTATATTGAAAGCAGGTGCTTCCACACAGGTGTTTCCTGATTTAATTAAGCAATTAATATCCCAACATGCTTAGGGTCATGTATAAAAATGCCCAGTTGCTCATTATTTTGGCTACCATGGCTAGGAAGAATAGATTTAATTGATTTTGAGAAAGGTGTTGTAATAGAGCATAGGTGGTTAAAAGGGTATGTGTGTCTGTCACCTGATGTCAAACCCAATTGAACACTTATGGGAGATTCTGGAGCACCGTCTGAAAACACCATTTTCCACCACCATCAACAAAACATCAAATTATTAAATTTCTTATGGAAGAATGGTGACGCATCCCTCAAAAAGAGTTTCAGACACTGGTAGAATCTATGCCAAGATGCATTGAAGCTGTTCTGGAGGCTTGTGGTGCCCCAACGCCCGATTAAGACACCATCTTGGTGTTTGCTTTATTTTGGCAGTTACCTGTAGTTGTTGCGTAGGCTTTGTCCTTTTTGCTAAAACCAGCTGTGAATGGCTTGTCTTGCTAGCTTGTGTGCACTACTGAGCCCATGGGGTTTTCTAATATAAGCAAAAGTCCGCCCTCTCTCCTCTGTGATCTGGAAACCGATAAGTGGTCAACACGTGTGTCAATATATTGGTAGGCAAACAGAAGTGTTCTCCCCCCCCCTCGATAGCCACCTTTCATCGATGATACTCATGTGTATCCTACCGTGAAAATGTTTCAATCTGCCACACCCCCTTCAAATCAGGTTTTGTTTTGTTGGAGGAGAAAACATACACACGTGTAAAAACAATATACTACTAATTGTTTTTATCTCTACTAAACAAAAATATAAACACAACATGTAAAGTGATGGTCCCATGTTTCATGAGCTGAAATTAAGATCCCAGAAGTTTTTCATATGCACAAAAGGCATATTTCTCTCAAATTTTGTGCAGAAATTTGTTTACATCCCTGTTAGTGAGCCTTTCTCCTTTGCCAAGATAATCCACCCACCAGACAGCAGTGGCATAGCAAGAAGCAGATTAAACAGCATGGTCATTACACAGGTGCACCTTGTGCTGGGGACAATAAACGGACCCACTAAAACGTGCACTTTTCTCACAACACAATGCCACAGCTGTCTCAAGTTTTGAGGGAGCGTGCATTGGCATGCTGACTGCAGGAATGTCCACCAGAGCCCTTGTCAAATAATTGTGTTCATTTCTCTACCATAAGCCGCCTCCAACATCGATATAGAGAATTTTGGCAATACGTCCAACTGGTCTCACAACAGCAGACCACGTATAACCATGCCAGCCCACGACCTCCACAACAGTCTTTTTCATCTGCGGGATTGTCTGAGACCAGCCACCCGGACAGCTGATGAAAATTAGGATTATTTCTGTCTGTAAGAAAGCCCTTTTGTTGGGAAAACATTTCTGGGCCTGGCTCCCCAGTAGGTGGGCCTATGCCCTCCCTGGCCTAACGATGGTTGTGCTCCTGCCCAGTCATGCGAATCCCATAGTCCTGCAACAATTTATTTTCAGTTGAATGATTTCCTTACACGACCTGTAATTGTTGTAGGTTGCGTTATATTTTTGTTCAATATATATATAACATGTATTGTACAACTAACTTAAATTGTTTTGAGTACTTTCGTTTTTTAATCCACCCCTGTAAATTTCATTTGCCTAATGATGCGTTAGTGGAGAAGGACTGTGTCATTTCCAACAAGCGCATTTTCATCCAATGTTCACTCTCCCCGCCGACTCTCCCCGATTTAACTTTGACCTTTTTCAGGTGGCGAGAGAGGGCGGTGGAGGAGAAGAGAGCGCAGGAGGTGAGCAAATCTGATTGATAAAAGGCCCGTGTCTCCCCAAGCCTCGAAGGATCCTTCTCCCCACCGGAGAATTTACATATAGGCCTGTCTCGAGCCAAATAGGATGTCATTATCCAAGCAAATGTCTTTTAATTTTTGAAAAAACATAAAAATACAAATAAACAGTTTGTTTCAAAAACAAGTTTGAAATGAGGTTTTACTGAGTGTTTTTTCTCAAATGTACGCTTTGGCCACTACTACAAATGCAGGACAAGCCAACATTATTTGGGTATGAGCAAACCGAATAAGAGCTTTTTAAAATGAGATTTTCACTGGACAGTTACCTTTTAAGGGTGGCGAAGTGAATAGCTGCACATCTTAATTCCACTGACAGCTCACTAAGGAAGTGGATTGACAGGAAAACCGGAGTCCTTTTTCAGACATCCTCCTGTCAGCCCTGTGACTCATCAGGTCAGGGAACAAACACATCTTTCAAACATTGTCAATCAGAGAAACCCAATTGGGCAGGGAGGAGGAGCCGGGTGAAGTCATCCCGTTAGAAGGCAAGATTGAATGGTCCTTGACCCCTTCTCTATCTTATTCACAGCCAGGATCAATATGTGCTTACCTTAACAGCTTCTGTTATTAATAATATACACTGTCTGAGATGCAGACGCTGCAGGGATTACACAGCAGCCGGGGTCAATAGGTTGAAGTAATGATGCGGCAGTGGTTTAATATCGGGGCTGCCGAGTGGGCTTTGGGCTGCAGTCAGAGCACGGCGGGGGGGAGGATCTCTCCATTCGAGGCCTGTAGGGCCTCAATTAGCTCCATCTGATACATACTGGCTGGAATTTGTTTAACGTGTCAATTTTCTCTCTTTCCTTGCAATTAATGAATTGTGGTTGAAATTTAGACTTAGGGTTTTGGAAATAAGGTGAACTGTGTAGCAGTGCTTTGAGAGCATTTATTTACATAGATTACTCTAGATTCTGTTAGTTCAAAAATAGGTAATTGTGTAATGTTATAATGTGCTAGCCTATGCCTAGTGCCTCGCAAAAGTATTCATCTTGGTGTTTTTCCTATTTTGTTGCATTGCAACCTGTAATTTAAATATATTTTTATTTAGATTTCATGTAATGGACATACAATATAGTCCAAATTGGTGAAGTGAAATGAAAAAAAGAACACGTTTCAAATAAATAAAAAACAGAAAAGTGGTGCGTGCATATGTATTCACCCCCTTTGCTATGAAGCCCCTAAATAAGATCTGGTGCCACCAATAACCTTCAGAAGTCACATCATTAGTCAAATAAAGTCCACCTGTGTGCAATATAAGTGTCATTATCTGTCACATGATTTCAGTATATATGGGGCCTGTTCTGACAGGCCTGCAACACCACTAAGCAAGGGGCACCATCAAGCAAGCGGTGCTATGAAAACCAAGGAGCTCTCCAAACAGGTCAGGGACAAAGTTGTGGAGAAGTACAGATCAGGGTTGGGTTATAAAAAAATATCAAAAACTGTGAACATCCCACGGAGCACCATTAAATCCATTATTAATAAATGGAAAGAATATGGCACTTCAACAAACCTGCCAAGATGGGGCCGCCCACCAAAACCCAAGATGGAGCCGCCCACCAAAACTTGGAGTATCTGTCCATAGGACCACTTTAAGCCGTACACTCCACAGAGCTGGGCTTTATGGAAGTGGCCAGAAAAAAAATAAGCAAACATGTTTGGTGTTTGCCAAAAGGCATGTGGGAGACTCCCCAAACATATGGAAGAAGGTACTCTGGTCAGTTGAGACTAAAATGGAGCATTTTGGCCATCAAGGAAAACGGTATGGCTGACGCAAACCCAACACCTCCCGTCACCCCGAGAATACCATTCCCACAGTGAAGCATGGTGGTGGCAGCATCATGCTGTGGAGATGTTTTTCATCGGCAGGGACTGGGAAACTGGTCAGAATTGAAGGAATGATGGATGGTGCTAAATACAGAGAAATTCTTGAGGGAAACCTGTTTCAGTCTTCCAGAGATTTGAGACTGGGACTGAGGTTCACCTTCCAGCAGGACAATGACCCTAAGCATACTGCTAAAGCAACACTTGAATGGTTTAAGGGGAAACATTTAAAAGTCTTGGAATGGCCTAGTCAAAGCCCTGACCTCAATCCAATTGAGAAACTGTGGTCTGACTTAAAGATTGTTGTACACCAGTGGAACCCATCCAACTTCAAGGCAAAACTGCTCCAGCTCCTTCAAGAATGGGCAAAAATCCCAGTAGCTAGATGTGCCAAGCTTATTGAGACTAGAGGTCGACCGATTTTAAAGATTTTTCAATGTCGATACAGATTTATTGGAGGACCAAAAAAAGCCAATGCCTATAAATCGGCCAATTTGTAAAAAAAAAATAAAAAAAAATTGATTTGTTATGACCGTTACAACAATACTGAATGAACACTTATTTTAACGTTTAATATAATACATCAATAAAATCAATTTAGCCTCCAAATAAATAATGAAACGTGTTCAATTTGGTTTAAATAATGCAAAAACAAAGTGTTGGAGAAGAAAATAAAAGTGCAATATGTGCCATGTAAAAGCTATAGTTTTAAGTTCCTTGCTCAGAACATAAGAACATATGAAAACTGGTGGTGCCTTTTAACATGAGTCTTCAATATTCCCAGGTAAGACGTTTTAGGTTGTAGTTATTATAGGAATTATAGGACTAGTTCTCTGTACGATTTGTATTTCATATACCTTTGACTATTGGATGTTCTTATAGGCACTTTAGTATTGCCAGTGTAACAGTATAGCTTCCGTCCCTCTCTTCGCCGCTACCAGGGATCGAACCAGGAACACATAAACAACAGCCACCCTCGAAGCAGCGGTACCCATGCTGAGCAAGGGGAACAAGTATTCCAAGTCTCTCAGAGCGAGTGACGTTTGAAACGCTATTAGCACGCACCCCGCGAACTAGCTAGCCATTTCACATCGGTTACACCCTCCTAATCTCTGGAGTTGATAGGCTTGAAGTCATAAACAGCGCAATGCTTGAAGCATTGCGAAGAGCTGCTGGCAAAAAGCACGAAAGTGCTGTTGGAATAAATGCTTACGAGCCTGCTGGTGCCTACCGTTGCTCAGTTAGACTGCTCTATAAAATCATAGACTTAATTATAACATAACACACAGAAATACGAGCCTTAGATCATTAATATGGTCAAATCCGGAAACTATAATTTTGAAAACAAAACGTTTATTCTTTCAGTGAAATACAGAACCATTTCGTATTTTATCTAATAGATGGCATCCCTAAGTTTAAGTTTAATGCTAGCTAGCAACTTACCTTGACTTCTTCCTGCATTTGCGTAACAGGCAGGCTCCTCGTGAGGCAGGTGGTTAGAGCGTTGGACCTGTTAACTGTAAGGTTGCAAGATTGAATCCCTGAGCTGACAAGGTAAAAATCTGTCGTGCTTCCCCTGAACAAGGAAATGAACCCACCATTCCTAGGACGTCATTGAAAATGTGTTCTTAAACGACTTGCCTCGTCAAATTAAGTTGTGTAAAAAAAATTGGCAAAATCAGTGTCCAAAAATACAGATTTCCGATTGTTAGGAAAACTTGAAATTGGCCCTATTTAATCGCCATTCGACCTCTAATAAAGACATACCCCAAGACACTTGCAGCTGTAATTGTTGCAAAAGGTGGCTCTACAACGTATTGACTTTGGGGAGGTGAATAGTTTCTTTGTCTTATTTCTGGTTGGTTTCACAATAAAAAATATTTAGCATCTTCAAAGTGGTAGGCATATTGTGTAAATCAAATGATACAAACCCCTCAAAAATATTTTTTTTCTATTCCAGGTTTTAAGGCAACTAAAAATGCCAAGGGGCTGAATACTTTCGCAAGCCACTGTATATCACCTCCCATAGTCTCCCTATTGCCTCAGTCATTGGCATGTAGTAGAGGGGCCGGGACATTTTGAAATGATGTACCTTTATGCTGTAGTCAAGGTGTGTGTTAACATGAGTAGCAGGTTGTTTTAATGACGTGTTACCTCGGAAGTGTCTCTGTATTCCTACAGTAGTAAAATAGGTCTTCTGCTCAGAAAGAGAATGATTGAGAATGTTCTTACCTGAATCGCCATCAGTTCAATCGCAACGACTCCCTCATACACTTTCAGAAAGTCATTCGCAGCTTGACTGCCTATTAAGTGCGTACTGCCTATTGAATCCTCACTGTTTTGTCCTTCATGAGCATTTAAGAATGGCGGCCCAGCTGTTTTCTCAACTTTCTCCTAGCAGCATGTTTAGGGTAAGAGTGGGTGTAACTAATTACATTCTTGCGTAGACCTGACCCATTTTCCCTATGCTATCTATTGGATTAACCTCAGCATTTCCTCGCTGGGGACACAGAGGGGCTAGAGAGCAGCATAATTCTCTAATTTAACACGATCATTTCAATGCCCCCCTGAAATGTGATGTACTGGTGTGCAGTGCAGTAAGCTGTACGTAGCCTAACAGTAAGTAGCTCAGTGTGCAGTGATGCACCCCTGTGCTGGAGCCATGATGCCTGTCTCTCTGCTCCAGTACTACTAGGTTATATGAACTGATGGCCTTAATGGTCTCGAACAGTCATTCAGATTCCCATGTAAAACAACCTTTTAAGTGACTAAAATATCACCCATGAACTGTTTTTTGTTTACTTTTCTGTTCTCTATTTGCTCTTTTTTCATGTTTCTATACAAGTGTTAAATTGATTATTAAAACAATGATGTTGAGTATTATGATGAAGTTGTTATAGCCATGAGAAAAAAGTATAACTACCAGGATGTTTGAAAAGAGTGAGCGGGGAGCTAATATTTATTTATTTATATTTATTTCACCTTTATTTAACCAGGTAGGCCAGTTGAGAACAAGTTCTCATTTACAACTGCGACCTGACCAAGATAAATCATAGCAGTGCGACAAAAACAACACTAAGTTACAAATAAACAAATGTACAGTCAATAACACAAAATAAAATAAAAATAGAATGTATGTACAGTGTGTGCAAATGTAGAAGCGTAGGGAGGTAGGAAAATAATTACAACTTAGCATTAATACTGGAGTGATATAAAGTTTAAGTTTACATACACATTACATACACCGTAGCCAAATACATTTAAAATATGTTTTTCACAATTCCTGCCAGTAAAAATTCCCTGTTTTAGGTCAGTTAGGATCACCACTTTATTTTAAGAATGTGAAATAGTATTTCTTTCAGCTTTCATTTCTTTAATCACATTCCCAGTGGGTCAGAAGTTTACATACACTCAATTAGTATTTGGTAGCATTGTCTTAAACAATTTAAACTTGGGTCAAACATTTTGTGTAGCCTTCCACAAGCTTCCCACAATAAATTGGGTGAATTTTGGCCCATTCCTCCTGACAGAGCTGGTGTAACTGACTCAGGTTTGTTGGCCTCCTTGCGCGCACACGCTTTTACAGTTCTGCCCACAAATTTTCTATAGGATTGAGGTCAGGGCTTTGTGATGGCCACTCCAATACGTTAACTTTGTTGTCCTTAAGCCATTTTGCCACAACTTTGGAAGTATTGTCCATTTGGTAGACCCATTTGCGAACAAACTTTAACTTCCTGACATGTCTTGATGTTCATTAATTGAGATGTTCTTCAATATATCCACATAATTTTCCTTCCTTATGAGGCCATCTATTTTGTGAAGTGCACCAGTCCCTCCTGCAGCAAAGCACCCCCACAACATGATGCTACCACTCCTGTGCTTCACGGTTGGGATGGTGTTCTCCCCCTTTCTCCTCCAAACTTAAGTGGTCATTATGTCCAAACAGCTTTATTTTAGTTTCATCAGACCAGAGGATATTTCTCCAAAAAGTACGATCTTTGTCCCCATGTGCAGTTGCAAACCGAAGTCTGGCTTTTTTTATGGCGGTTTTGGAGCAGTGGCTTCTTCCTTGCTGAGCGGCCTTTCAGATTATTTCGATATAGGACTTGTTTTACTGTGGATATAGATACTTTTGTACCTGTTTCCTCCAGCATCTTCACAAGGGCATTTGCTGTTGTTCTGGGATTGATTTGCACTTTTCGGACCAAAATACATTAATCTCTAGGAGGCAGAATGCGTCTCCTTCCTGAGCGGTATGACGGCTGCGTGGTCCCATGGTGTTTATACTTGAGTAGTATTGTTTGTACAGATGAACGTGGTACCTTCAGGCGTTTGGAAAATGCTTCCAAGGATGAACCAGACTTGTGATAGTCTACAATTTGTTTTCTGAGTTCTTGGCAGATTTTTGTTGTTGTTGATTTTCCCATGATGTCAAGCAAAGAGGCACCGAGTTTGAAGGTAGGCCTTGAAATACCTCCACAGGTACACCTATGAAGGCTAATTGACCCCATTTGAATCAATTAGAAGCCTCTAAAGCCATGACATAATTTTCTGGAATTTTCCAAGCTGTTTAATGGCACAGTCAACTTAGTGTATGTAAACATCTGACCCACTGGAATTGTGATACATTGAATTCTAAATTAAAAAACATGTCTCTAAACAATTGTTGGAAAACTTACTTGTGTCACGACAAAGTAGATGTCCTAACCAACTTGCCAAAACTATAGTTTGTTAAAACTACCCATCCCGGATCCGGTATATTTGTCATCAGCAACCGCTGAATAGCACAGTCAAATAATATTACTAGAAAATATTCATATTCATGAAATCACAAGTGAAACATAGCGAAACACAGCTTAGCCTTTTGTTAATCATCCTGTTGTCTCAGATTTTGAAATGATGCTTTACAGCAAAAGCAATCCAAGCGTTTGTGTAAGTTTATCGATAGCCTGCATAGCATTTATGTACACTTAGCATCAGGAAGCTTGGTCACGAAAATCAGAAAAACAATCAAATGAACCATTTACCTTTGATCTTCGGATGTTTTCACTCACGAGACTCCCAGTTAGACAGCAAATGTTCCTTTTGTTCCATAAAGATATTTTTTATATCCAAATACCTCCATTAGTTTGGTGCGTTATGCCCAGGAATCCACCGGAAATAGCGGTCACGACAACGCAGACAAAAATTCCAAATTAAATCCATAATGTCGACAGAAACATGGCAAATGTTTTAAAAAAAGCAATTCTCAAGGTGTCTTTCAAATATCTATTCGATAATATATCAACCGGGACAGTTGGCTTTTCACTAGGACCGGGAGGAACAATGGCCGCCTCTCTCTTTTTTGCGCAAGAATCACTCTGAGAGCCCCCACCTGACCACTTACGTAATGTGGTCGTTCACCCTCATTCTTCAAAATAAAGGCCTAAAACTATGTCTAAAGGCTGTAGACACCTTAGGGAAGCCATAGAAAAAGGATCCTAAGCTGTCAATTATATGCATATTCTAGCATCGGGTCCTGAGAAATAGGCCGTTTACTTTGGGAACGTTATTTTTCCAAACATAAAAATAGTGCCCCCTAGCTACAAGAGGTTAACAAGAAATTTGTGGAGTGGTTGAAAAACGAGTTTTCATGACTCCCATCTAACTGTATGTAAACTTCCGACTTCAACGGTATGCACATATGATGATGTGCAAGTAGAGATACTGGGGAGCAAGAGAGTAAGTAATAATATGGGGATGAGGTAGTCTGGTGTGCTATTTACAGATTGGCTGTGTACAGGTACAGTGATCGGTAAGCTGCTCTGACAGCTTATGCTTAGTTAGAGAGCGAGGTACAAGTCTCCAGCTTCAGAGATTTTTGCAATTTGTTCCAGTCATTGGCAGCAGAGAATTGGAAGGAAAGGCAGCCAAAGGAAGTGTTGGCTTTGGGGATGACCAGTGCAATATACCTGCGGTGGGTGTTGCTATCCAGTTTGCTGAGTAGTGTGTTGGGGGCTATTTTGTGGGCGAGCGGTTTGCTGATGTCGGTGGCGGTGGGGTTATGGTATGGGCAGGCATAAACTATGAACAATGAATTGCGTTTTATCGATGGCAATTGAATGCACAGTGAGAGCGTGATGAGCTCCTGAGGCCCATTGTCGTGCCATTCATCCGCTGCCGTCACCTCATGTTAATGCATGATGATGCATGAAAAACTGCAGAAGTTTTGCTACTGCTCTCCACTTTCTGTAGGACGATCGTGCCATGATGACTCTTTCAGACTGAAAATGAATCAGATGATGAGGAAATTCCTGATTTAGGTAAAAACATTTTCAATGAACTAGACATTGTGGAATCTTATGAAATGGCAATAAACTATGCTGAATGGGTGTAGACAAAGAAGAGCTCTCCAGTACGTGTACCAAAACATTCAAGGGCCATTTTCTCAAAAGTGTGGTTAAAAGTTTATCGGCTTTCAAAGCAGAATAACTTTTCCATTGTTCCTCAACTGGAGTGTGTGATATACCATTTTCTAGCTCTGAGTCTCTACTTTTATTTAACGTAAAAAAACACTTTCAAATTTTGCTACATAGGCCCGGAGGATCAAGCCGATCGGTCACAAATAGGATGTGGGAGCACTTCTTATGTGTGCTCAGTTCTGATGAACAGAGGTCCTTGTTTGAATGGTGAAACTGTTTGCTTTGGACCTTCCAACTGAGAGGTCTGCACTCTGAGCAGACAGGGGTTACCCTTACCTCATTGACCTGTCAGTCAAATTAAGTCTGAGTGCAGGTATTTTGCAAAACCCTGCTGATGGGCAGCAGTTACGACTAGGGGTGGGATGAGAAACGGCTGTGTCACGCTCCGATTGTGACAGCCCTGGATGGCAACCCTCTGTAGATAAGTACTTGTAGAGCTCTCAAAGGTTAGAACGCCTTGCCAAACCCCAAGCATTTAGACTCCGTGCACTGGAGCCAAGGGGGAGGGAGTTGCACTCCAGTCTTGTATGTCTGTGCCAAGAGGAGGGGACGTGCCTCTGAAATGGCTGCGCTGTTTACACATTTGTCTGGGATAATAGTATGGAATGAGCAGTGTTCCCACTTAACGGCTCAACTGCCCAAAACCGCTTGTGGACATTGTCGGTTATAATTCCCTCTGCCCCACAAGTCCCCTCTGCTAAACTACTACTGATGAGTAAATAGTTATTACAAGCTACATGCTCCTTAGCTCTTTGTAAACTGCGGCATGCAGCCAAACTGAAAATAAATGCTAATGAAGGCAATGCACTCTGCAGACCTGCTTTAATCAGTGTACCAGCGTTGGAGAGAGCTTGGGGAGGAGGGGAGTGGGGCAATGATGTTACCTTTAGGTTGAAAAACTGGAAGATTTTATTAAATTAGCTGTAAATTACAGATAAAGGAGTGAAAAAACATTTTTTGAAGCAGCAGTACCAGATTAGAGAAACTAATCATTTCATCACGGTGCTCTATCTGGCTTCAATAAATCTTATACTGAAGAAGGGTGCGTCTCATGTTCTCTGCAAGTCAGTCAGAACCTTATTCTCATGCTTCACTCACACTGGCTCAATGTTTCCCACTGAAAGCCAAACAGAACTGAAAAAGTTTTAGGTCTGTTTCTGCAGATAAAGGCAATGTAGCAAATGTACCTGACTGAGGGGTCTGAAGAACTGAATCCAGATACAACAACACCTCATTCAGTGTTTTCAAGAAGTACATAGAGTAGCCAGCCAAATAGAAGAAGTGGCCAGCCATGTTCCCCCTGGCCAGGTTTGAATGTTGTTGCAGAAAGAGCTTTATTTTGTTGGCCACTGGTGCATTCTAATGCCTTGATTCCATCTGGAAATTCCAATCAAATCTTATTAGTCACTTGCGCCGAATACAGCAGGTGTAGACTTAACAGTGAAATGCCTACTTATTAGCCCCTTACCAACAATACAGTTCAAAAAAAGAAATGTGAATAAGAAATAAAAGTAACAAGTAATTTGAAGAGCAGCAGTATAATAACAATAGTGAGACTATATGCAGGGGGTACCGATACAGAGTCAATGTGCGGGGGCACTGGTTAGTCGAGGTAATTGAGGTAATGTGTACATATTAGTAGAGTTATTAAAGTAACTATGCATAGATGATAACAGAGTAGCAGCGGTGTAAATTGAGTGGGGAGGAGCAAATTGTCCGGGTAGCCATTTGATTAGATGTTCAGGAGTCGTATGGCTTGGGGGTAGAAGCTGTTTAGAAGCCTCTTGGACCTAGACTTGGTGCTCTGGTACCCCTTGCCGTGCAGTAGCAGAGAGAACAGTCTATGACTAGGGTGGCTGGAGTCTTTGACAATCTTTAGGGCCTTCCTCTGACTCAGCCTGGTATAGAGGTTCTGCATGGCAGGAAGCTTTGCCCCAGTGATTTACTAGGCCGTACACACTACCCTCTGTAGTGCCTTGCGGTCGGAGGCCGAGCAGTTGCCATACTAAGCACTGATGCAACCAGTGCCATGCTCTCGATGGTGCAGCAAGGAACTTGAAGCTCTCAACCTGCTCTACTAATCACTAATTCACAGTGAAATTGTTGAGTATTTTATCAAGTTTACCTCCCAGATTGGAAAAATGTGTGGTATTGTGTAGAAAGACATGACTTTACAATTTTCGATTACTGAAAATGTTTGAATTCAGTGTATTGTTAGTAGTTTTGGATATTGTCTAATGTTCTCTCTAAGTAAGAGAACATACATTTTAACCTGTCTTCTCGAGATTTAAGTCTTACGTCGTTTTACTGCAAGATATGAATTCCCACAATGATGTTTGTTCTTTAAATAATGTATTTTATTAAAACACAAATTAAGTACATTGCCCTCATTATCTTGAAAAATTAAATGTTTTGTTTTTCCAGGTTTCTGCTTTTCAATTTGTTTCAGGTTTATACTCGCAAAATCACACTTTTTATACTGAACAAAAATATAAAAGCAACCATTTCAATGTTTTTACTGAGTTACACTTAATATAAGGAAATCTGTCAATTGAAATAAATTCATTAGACTCTAACCTATGGATTTCACTTCACTGGGCAGGGATGGCCCACTGGGGAGCCATGCCCAGCAAATCAGAATGAGTTTTTCTCCACAAAAAGTCTTTATTACAGACCAAAAGACTCCTCAGCACCCCTTCTTTCTGACAATCCCGCAGAAGATCTGAAGAAGCCAGATGTGAAGGTCCCGGGCTGGCGTGGTTACACATGGTCTGTGGTTGTGAGGCCAATGATCTGGTGGGCAGTCCTGCAGTCAGCATGCTAATTGCACGCTCACTCAAAACTTGAGAATGTGGCATTATGTTGTGTGATAAAACTGCACATTTTAGATTGGTCTTTTGTCCCCAGCACAAGGTGCACCTGTGAAAGGGTCATGCTGTCTAATCAGCTTCTTGATTAAATGATTTATGAATGGCAAGGGGTGATAGAGTAAACCCCAACTTAATTGGGTCTATAATCAAAAGCCTAACTGTTCAATGTGCCTGACTTTATAAATCATCCGTACTGTATATATCTACAGAAATAAGACAGATCCTGTTTAGTGTTTGTTTAATAGCCTACTGGTTCCGTTAGCACCAAGCCTCACTCAACCACAACATGTCAGATAAACAATTTCACAACTGTAACAGTTTTTAATCTTGCTTTGCTGTAATAAAGGCTTTACACTTTTTCCCCCTTTAGAACAGGCTCTCTGATATTATTCATAATTTATTTTGAGTTTACACTGTTCCAAACTGTCAAAAATAATATTTATAATAATAGTAACGCTCCTTTTTCTTGATATCCTTTGTATTGTTATTATTATTATTATGATCATAAGTAATGTCATTATCATTAGTAGGTTTAATATAGCAGCCTTGTATAACCAGCATCAAGCTGAAGGCCTAAGAGTGGATCCTGTTAACCTCACTTACTTAGTCCTAAATTTCAATCATTACAGTACTGTAGCCTATATACTGTATCTATCAATCAATCATTCATTCGTTCATGTCATCACACAGCATACGAGTCATTCATGATTTGAAATGCAATCAATCATTTTAGTTTTAAAGTAGAATGACCCTTGAATAATTATGTGAACAATAAATAAACCATTCCATTTTGGAAATTGCATTCATAAATGAATGTGACTGTTTTTAGTCTTTGCTGTATAAAAAAGGCTTTCCAAAAACCTAAACTTTACAACTGACTCTGGTATGCTTATAATTTATTTAGTGTTTACATTGTTCCAAACGGTCATGTTAATGATATTGTGATCTATACAGCACCTATTTGGCACATATACTATGCATGCAGCTCCTTACCTTATTTTTCTTGATCTCACAAATAATCAAATTTATTCCACACATCTGACTTCCTCTTTACAACCAGTAACCATTCCCCCGTTATGAGTTTCACGTCCTCTGCATCCATTTTTCTGTTACGGTGTACGGAAGATTGTTCTAACCAATTTATTGATGTGATTATGATATGCTTTAGTTTAGGCCCTATTGACTACGTGCATGTGATTCATACGTGTGCCATGTAAAGAGAGAAAGGGTTGAGGCAATAGTATTAAATGAGGGATTTTGGTAACCAAACTTTTCAATCAAATGGCTGTAATTATGTTGCAGCTTCAGCAACACAGACAGCGTGATCAACACTGTTCAGTTGTGGTCGCTGCAGCAGGGTGTGAGAGCGAGACAACGGGTGCTAGTCACACATTCACTCGCTGTTTTAACGCAGCGCAGCAAGTTTGAGCCCGGCACAGCACAGTCGAATCATTTGCGGTCGGACTCTAGTCATTTGTGTGTCTTAATTATTTCATCAAAGAGTGCTCTTAAGCATTAGACAAGCTCAGTGCCTATATTTGATTAAAACACATAGGATTTGTCTATATATGGAAACATAAACTTTTAAAAACAACAAATGACTCTCGGTTGACCAATCATTTTTTGTTGTAGTGGACAGCCCAAATTAGGTTGTGTATTTTGACTCATCGTTACCACATTACATGGGAAGTGCAAATTCATGACCACCATGCTCTCCTCCTTGTAAAGAAGTTTAGGTCCAAAATAAGCCCATTGTGCAGTAGGACTGCTCTCGTGTCTCTGCATTCGTCTTTTACAGACACCCATCAGAGCAGTGCAATACTGATAAAAGCATCTGTCTTTTGTAGCACTCAGTATTTCATTGCTGACTTCTCTCTCCTCTCTACCAAGGGCTTTATGTAATTGGAAAGATAAAATAAAAGATGCTAAAGAGTGCTTATTCCTATGAGAATGCTAAATGAATTATGTCATTACCACTCTGTGTGCCTATTCTGTAATCATAACCACCCCTTCTGGCTGGGACATTGTCCTTAAGCTTTCTAATGTGTGTCAATATTAACATAGGCTAGCTGTTGGTGTAATGGCACGTTGAGTATGAAAGTCTATCTTTTTCAATACCCACCCGGCACCTAGAACATTATTCAGTTCTGGTTGGATTATCAAGTCCAGGCCTGTCCTCCAGGCTTAACCACACATGATACGGTCAGTTGTTTTCAGAGCATTCATGTTTTGTTTTACACAGTTGCCCACTGTCACTGGCTGCCAGATCTAGACTTTTCCACCGCTGGACTGTTGTACAGGCATACAGACCAGAGGTCGACCGATTTAATTGGAATGGCCGATTAATTGGGGCCGATTTCAAGTTTTCATAACAATCGGAAATCGGTCTTTTTGGACACTGATAAAAATAAAAAAAAAACATTTTATTTATTATTATATATATTTTTACATCATTTAATCTTTATTTAACTAAGCAAGTCAGTTAAGAACACATTCTTATTTTCAATGACGGCCTAAGAAACAGTGGGTTAACTGCCTAGTTCAGGGGCAGAACGACAGATTTTCACCTTGTCAGCTCGGGGGATCCAATCTTGCAACCTTACAGTTAACTATTCCAACGCAATAACAACCTGCCTCTCGTTGCAGGAGACTGACTGTTATGCGAATGCAGTAAGCAAAGGTAAGTTGCTAGCTAGCATTAAACTTATCTTATAAAAAACAATCAATCAATCATAATCATTAGTTAACTACACATGGTTGATGATATTACTAGATATTATCGAGCGTGCCTTGCGTTGCATATAATCTGACTGAGCATGCAAGCGTACAAGCATCTAAGTAATATTAGTAGCGGTGGTAGGCAGAAGTAGGCACGTAAACATTCATTCAAACAGCGCTTTAGTGCGTTTTGCCAGCAGCTCTTCGGTGTGCGTCAAGCATTGCGCTGTTTATGACTTCATGCCTATCAACTCCCGAGAGTTGAGGCTGGTGTAACGAAGTGAAATGGCTAGCTAGTTAGCGCGCGCTAATAGCATTTCAAACGTCACTCGCTCTGAGCCTTGGAGTAGTTGTTCCCTTGCTCTGCATGGGTAATGCTGCTTCAAGGGTGGCTGTTGTGTTCCTGGTTCGAGCCCAGGGAGGAGTGAGGAGAGGGACGGAAGCTATACTGTTACACTGGCAATACTAAGTGCCTATAAGAACATCCAATAGTCAAAAGGTATATGAAATACAAATGGTATAGAGGGAAATAGTCCTATTATAACTTCAACCTAAAACTTCCTACCTGGGAATATTGACGACTCATGTTAAAAGGAACCACCAGCTTTCATATGTTCTCATGTTCTGAGCAAGGAACTGAAACATTAGATTTCTTACATGGCACATATTGCACTTTTACTTTCTTCTCCAACACTTTGTTTTTGCATTATTTAAACCAAATTTAATTTGTTTCATTATTGATTTTATTGATGTATTATATTAAGTTAAAATAAGTGTTCATTCAGAATTGTTGTAATTGTCATTACAAATAAATAAATAAAACAGTCTGATTTAATCGGTATCTGCTTTTTCGGTCCTCCAATAATCGGTATCGGTAACGGCATTGAAAAATCATAATCGGTCGACCTCTAATACAGACTAATGAGAACAATGCACTCCTGCTCTTCCCTCCTGACAGAGAAACCCAATCGGAGGAAGTGAGTTTCAGAGCTGCTGCTTATAGGAGCTGAAGACATGTCTTTCAAGTGATTATTTCCACATTGGGCTCCTTTTTGATTCTAGATAAAGTTGCAAGGGTCCAATCAATAGTTTCGTATTACTCTCCTGATCGTCGAAGTTTAGTCACTTAAATTCTTATCCTCTTAACATTGACTGCAGTTTGTATTCCTGCGCTCTTCTTTCACCCAAATGCTAAGCCTATAGGAAAATCAATTTGCAATATACTATGCTCGATGTGGTTCTTTTGTGCATATCTGTGAGAGGGGGGAAGAGTTCTTCTCAAAAAGCCTGAGGCTGACAAACTTACTTATTCACTGGATAGGCCGAGTGCTTCTTTGTTTAGTCGACAGGAATAACACTCATTTTTATCCACAGATTAAAAAAAAATAAATAAATAAATTGCTTTTTTGAATCAGTATCAGTATCTGTGATGGACTCACTTTTCTAATCCGTTTGCTTTCAACGCTAGTTGTGTTTACAAAACACCAAGATGAATTGTTCTTGCTATCCCAGGAACAGACCTAACAGTGCAAAATTGCAAGTCTATTGTTGCGTCTCTCTACTCAACCTTGAACATGATGTACTGTTCCTGGGTTAGCTAGGAGGTGCAAAAGGACTCTGTCAGCAAGCCCCGAATCCTAGGTGATGAAACGCATCACAGCAGCTGCTTAAAAATATTGCAATTAACATGAGAGCCTTGCTAATTAAATTATCATTGACCGTGTTGTAATGTATTATGTTCAACCAGAGAATATTAGTTCTCTGGTTGAACAAGCCCAGTTCTGTGTTCAATGAGCAAGTAGCCTGTTCTGTTCATCTGCATCTGCAATGCCTCTCTCATTGGTTTTTAAGCACACCCCTTGTTTGGTCACCATAGCTCCCTGGGGAAGACATTTTATGGCATTTCAAGTTATTGACAGGCATTCCATTGATTACCTTTTTTTAATTGACTGGCATTCGAATGGAATGCCAGTCAGCATACAATGACAGCATACAATGACAAGATGGTTTACGTGCAATTGTCCATGGTCCATCTACAGTTGAAGTCTGAGGTTTACATACACTTAGGTTGGAGCCATTAAAACTTGTTTTTCAACCACTCCACAAATTTCTTGTTAACAAATGATAGTTTTAGCAAGTCGGTTAGGACATCAACTTTGTTCATGACCCAAGTAATTTTTCCAACAATTGTTTACAGACAGATTATTTCACTTATAATTCACTATCACAATTCCAGTGGGTCAGAAGTTTACATACACTAAGTTGACTGTGCCTTTAAACAGCTTGGTAAATTCCAGAAAATTACGCCAAGCTTGGTCTCAAATGGGTCTTCCAAATGGACAATGACACCCAAGCATACTTCTAAAGTTATGGAAAAATGGCTTAAAGACAACAAAGTCTAGGTATTGGCCCTGACCTCAATCCCATAGAAAATATGTGGGCACTTCTGAAAAAGCGTGTGCGAGCAAGGAGGCCTGAAACCTGACTCGGTTACACCAGCTCTGTCAGTAGGAATGGGCCAAAATTCACCCAATTTATTGTGGGAAGCTTGTGGAAGGCTACCCAAAACGTTTGACCCAAGTTAAACAATTCGAAGGCAATGCTACCAAATACTAATTCAGTGTATGTAAACTTCTGACCCACTGGGAATGTGATGAAAGAAATAAAAGCTGAAAGAAATCATTCTCTCTACCATTATTCTGACATTTCACATTCTTAAAATAAAGTTATTATCATAACTGACCTAAGACAGGGAATTTTTACTAGGATTAAATTTCAGGAGTTGTGAAAAGCTGAGTTTAAATGTATTTGGCTAAGGTGTATGCTAACTTCCGACTTCAACTGTGCATGTACTGCACCATGGAACATGGAGCTTCATTTTATGAAATGAGAATAGTCAAAAAGCTATTTCATGACATGTCCCACCCTTGTCATTATGCTGAAAAAAATAACCGTAAGGGCCAGCACAATCTGTTTTTAAATAGCAAGTTGATTGGATGAAAAATACCAAAATCCCTGGTTTGAAGTCATTGGAAAGTATGCTGTAAGAACAGGTGACTTTACCTCCTCAATGACCCCTGAATGCTTGAAAGCCACCTTGCCTGTTCATGGCTGGATATTTTGGGATGTTAATTGCATACAAAACGTGGGAGAGCTGTAAAGTGTGTGTGTGTGTGGATTACTGTGAGGCTTTCTCTACAGCCCGTCTATCTGCATTTGTTTGGCGCTCTGTGAGAAATGTTCTGTCGGCTCCGTTGACCCTCATTAGGAACATGGAGCTTTTAAGTCCTTGCGTCTTTTCTGCTTGATCTCAGACAATTGCAAAACATTTTTCTCAAGCTCTTCAAAGCTGATGCTACTTAAAGGGAGCCATTTTGGTGACCTGTTTTCACAGATAAGCTGCCTATTTATTTATATAATTTTGTTTACTCAGCATTAATGACATCCTCCCTGACTACAATGTCAACATGTATTAAATGTCAAGCCTCAGAATTTCCTTAATTTGCATTATCAACCACAAAGTGACGTAGGTTCTCACTATTTTCCTTAGATTGAGGAAATAAAGCCATGGAGCCAAATATAAACGCAGTGTACTTCGATGAGTCATGCTAACAAAATAAAATGTTACCAGATTAAAAAACAAAAACGTTAATAGCTGGTTTCAGTTTGAAGTATTGGCCATACATTGTTGAGAAGATTTTATCAATAGTTGTCCACATAGAAGTTTTAATATTATTAGTTTCCCTGGGCTTCCTTTTCTTAGCAGGTAGGCTAGTTGTCTCTGTGGTGGTGCAGAACAAGCGGTGCTAATTGTCATCACCCTAATGAGTCATGTTTTTGTAATCCTGTCAAGAAAATGGAGTCATGTTCTTCAGTTGACATGTAGCTAGGCTATTCAGTCAGTTTTTTTCAGAGGTTTTGCAATGTTGATTGAACATCCTGTAACAAATGAGAAACAGCTGTGAAAAGATGCTTTTGAATGCTGATTTGTTTTTCCATTTGATCAAAAACCGTTTTGTTTATCCTATGTAGATAATATTGGTTTAATAATGATGGATATGTTGGTAAAAGCCAAAAATAGGCCAATATTGGCTGGTAATATTGTTCAACGGATATATCGGTTTGGCTTTACCATCAACACACTCCTTACCCTCAGTTTTATTTGTCAAGTTAGCTTTCACATGTTCTTTCATGCAACAAGGACAAACCGTTCTAGTGGAACTCAATGTGACGATCGATGTGTTATATTTTCCATTATCACAGCAACACCTTTCTCTGCTGTTGTCGCTTTGTGTTTGCTTTCTAGATGCACTGCTCCCGACCATGTGAGTGCTGCTTTTTTACAGTTAGTGATGTTGATGTGTTTGTAGCTGTTTGGTACCATCTTCCCAACCCACGATCACAAATTATTGTGCCATAGACACATCAAATCACATTTTATTGGTCACATACACATGGTTAGCAGATGTTATTGCAATTGTAGCGAAATGCTTGTGCTTCTAGTTTCGACAGTGCAGCAGTATCTAACAATTCCACAACAGCTACCTAATAAACACAAATCTAAGTAAAGGAATGGAATAAGAAAATGTGTGTATATATATATATATATATATGGATGAGCAATGACCGAGCGGCATAGGCAAGATGGTATAAAATACAGTATATACATATGGGATGAGTAATGCAAGATATGTAAACATCATTATTAAGTGGCATTATTAAAGTGACTATTGATCCATTTATTAAAGTGGCCAATGATTTCAAGTCTGTATGTAGGCAGCATTCTCTGTGTTAGTGGTGGCTGTTTTTCAGTCTGATGACCTTGAGATTGAAAAATAGCTTCTATCTTTCGGTCCCAGCTTTGATGCACCTATCCTGACTTCGCCTTCTGGATGGTAGCGGGTCGAACAGGCAGTGGCTCGCATGGTTATTGTCCTTGATGATCTTTTTGGCCTTCCTGTGACATCGGGTGCTGTAGGCCTATAGGCTGTCTTGTCGTTGTTGGTGATCAAGCCTACTACTGTTGTGATGTCTGCAAACTTGATGATCGAGTTGGAGGCGTGCATGGCCATGCAGTCATGGGTGAACAGGGAGTACAGGAGTACAGTCTGTCACAAAATTTGTGACACACACATGAAAAAGTAAATTTTCCTGTGTCCTCCACACTATTTTGTTTACAGTGCATTTCAATCACAGATTAAGGCAGTAGGTTCCTTAAGACAGAAACGATAGGAAGGAGGTTGGTCAGGGAGGATGGGTGGGTGTATAAAGCAAAGGTCTAGCAACGCAAACCTTGCGTTGCGTGTTCGAATCATATGATGGATAACTTTAGCATTTTAGTTAATTAGCAATTTTGCAGCTACTTATTACGTGTTAACTACTTTGCTAGCATATTCCCTAACCCTACCCCTAACTAGGGCTGGCACAATACCAGTATCGGAATATTGTTTTCCATGCCAAAAATGAAGACTCAAAGCAGACCAAACACTTTGGTCCTTTTTAAAAACCTGTTTTAAGTAAACTATTGTGTGCTTTTGCTTGGAAAATAAACAAATGTGTGGATGACAACAATGTTTGTTTCCAACCCTAGGGCTGTTTTCATAAAGAAGATAAATCTGCTTTGTGTTTTGTTTCCTTGCCACAATACTAATGAGTGTTGCGATACTGGTATCATCCCGGCCCTAACCTTAACCCCTACACGTAACCCTCATACCTAACCTTAACTCCTAGCCTAGCTAATGGTTAGCCACTCCCCCAAAAAATACTATTTCGTGTGCCTGTCACAAATTCAGAATATGTAACTAGTGTCTATTTCGTGATAATCTGTGATAGTGTGGTGCTCTTCCCTGTGGAACCCCATGGCTCGATTGGAAGACACTTGTACTCCACAGCCCCTCTCTTGCTTTCTTGCTCCAGCCTTAGTTAACCTCCCATAGGAGAGGAGCCCAAACAGCTTCTATCAAATAGCAGCTAGCCTAGAACCCCAGCAGTGAAGATAAGCACTGCTCTACTGTATAATTACTTTTCTCCCTAAAACTGCTCTACTTTTGATTATAGCTTTGTACCCTTTCTGGGCTCTCTTGTGGAAGAAGTGACTGAATTGGAATTTAAGCATGGATAGTGCTCTCCATAATCTCCGGGAATTCATTTTATGTGGGGAAATGGGGCATTCAGACACCCACCCATCCCTCTCTTTTCTGTGCATCTCTCCCTCACTTTGTGTCCCTCTTGTCTCTGTCTCTCTCTCTGTCTCTGTGTGTTCAACATGGTGGCTGGGGTCTGTCCTGACTTTGTTTTTCAGTAAATGGGCATGGTATGGTGTACTGCTCTGCTTACCTCCCTCTCCTTCCACTGTGCTGCATACATTTCACTGCATAGTAATTTAAAACACAAGCAGATAGAGGAATACAATCTTGTACGTATGGTTTCCCATTCTTTGAGGGGAGAGTGTGAGAGGTGTCAGAGAAACAAGCAGGGCCTTTATTACCCTACATGAGCACAAACCCTATTGACTAATTGATTGGGTTGTCATGGCCTGCTTTATTACTGCGGAGCCCAGGCCCTGTTGCCTTGGCAGCTCAGTCAGTCAGCTCCAGGTCTGTTGTCAATGGGCTGCAGCGTCACCTAATGAGAAATGGACCCCATGCCTAATCTATAGATTGTTTTGTACCGAGAGGCTTATGCTTCTTTTAAAGATGGGCTTTTCCAGCTCTGGCTTTCCACTGTCACCACCAGGAGTGTAGCTCTGCCTTTGCCACAGTTGAGTAATGGGAAATTCTGTCTGGTTAATTTGGTCAGAATTGCAGTGGATTTGTGTGTTTGGTCACTTCAGTTACTGTGGTCTGACATTTTCAGAGGCTTCATTAATAAACACTAGGTTGACTCATTTGGTGTTTCCATAGCGTCATATGATATCAGCAGTGTAATTACCAAACTGCTGGGAGAGGTGAGGTCATAGATTGGAAGGATGAGTGGTGTGTTAATGAATCTTGTCTTGTGCAAAACCCTACACACACATGTGTCATCTCCCTTGTTGCTCTCTGTCCCCTGACATCTCTCACAGGGGAGGCTTTATTGGCTCCTTTAGCTGTTCCATTAATTAGGGCTTTGTAAACAAATGGGATTTGATCTCCGCCTATGCAACTGCGCTGTATGTTGTATGCGTGTGTTGTGTGTACCTACAGAGCCTCTGTGTATTACATTTTTCTGTTAACTCTGAGCCTTTTTATCATGAATCCCATTTACAGTTTGGACACCTGTGAAAGCCTTCATTTGCTTTGATAATGTTTTAGATTAGTTTTTTACATACATTTGCATTCCCAAGTGAGACATTTTTAATCCTTAGCACTTTAGTCCCCAATATAATTATAGAATGCTGATGTAGATTACTGAGAATATTCAAGATAAAGCTCATTTTCTCACACATTTCAAACACACAGTTCAAAAACAAAGAACAAATGACAATTACACAAGTTAATTTACTTGTAAAGAGCACAACCTCTTTAATATGACACCACATTCATGTCGATAGAAATAACACTAATTTTGTCTTCCATTGTGGAAAGACACTCACTATCAAAAAAGAATTAACACTCAACACAACAAAAAACCCTACATTATTTCAATTGTAGTACATTTCAATAAATGACAGACTCAAAATGTACCAAGTATAATATATTTTACTTATAAATATTATTTACATATATATATATATATTTTTTTTTTTTAATTATCAAAATCTGACCAGAGAAATATTATTTCATATATTATAATATATTTATAATAATATATAATATAATATATAATATATTTCAAAACCCACACAAAGGCTCTTTGATTGACAATGATTCTTACTTCTGTAACAATGCAAGAGACTATTGTTGTTGGCTCCTGAGTAGCGCAGTGGTCTAAGGAACTGCATCTCAGTGCTGAAGGTGTCACTACAGACCCTGGTTCGAATCCCTTTGTCCAGCGTCGTTAGGTTTCGGGTAGGCCATCATTGTAAATAATAATTTGTTCTTAACTGACTTGCCTAGCTAAATAAAGTAAAATAAATACAAATGTAGATAATGTCTCTCAATAAGATTTAGTACAGACTAGGTCTGACACAAAATGTTGAAATTGTGGATGTGGTGGCGAAGAATACCCACACCTTTTAAAAACAACTCCAAAATCCAGTGCCACTGGATTTTCGGCCTAGGCTGTGTGGTACAAAAGTGAATGGTGGGACTTGTGGCAGACGCACTCCATTGAAATGTAGGATCCCCTCTAGGGTGTGTTCTCCCTCTGCTTCCTCCTCTCCCTCTGCTTCCTCCTCTCCACATCTCTATCCATCTAATCATCTCTAACTTCTCTTACTTCCTGCCTTCTGCTGCTGAGCCCTGACTCTCCACATCACTTCCTTCACTTTCACTGACCTAGAAGAACAGAGTGGGAGAGGAGCAATCTCCTCTTTCTTTTTCTCAACCTTACACACTTCCTAATAATCACCTCTTCGGGGTTTCCATAATAAATTGTGTGATAGTTACACACCTCCCATTACACACACACACACACACACACACACAGTATTGTTTAACATTGTCTGCTAGCAAATAATAAAACAAATCATAGGTTTGTAATTTATACATTCCCTGTGGCATACAGTGTTTGGGATTATATGCCCCCCTGTCTCTCTCTGCAGGTGGGCAATCACTCCCCCACAGTGGCTTATGTTCAGAGGCACCATTTGCCCCCCGAAGGAGATGCACTTCTTCATTGATGACACTTCATCCTCCTCTGGGCAAACAGCAGGAAATGCAACCGTGGTGGAACCAAAACACCTCAAATGACAACAAAAAATAACAATTATACAAAAGTATTTCTGACAAACTAAATTCTCCATTATGAATAATGATTAAATTTTACACAAGAATAAAGCCTATAAAGAGAAACAATTTACCAATGGCATGGGAGTGCTCAAGGGTCTGTTGTCCGACCAGGAGATTGACTGGCTTCCCATCCTCCAACAAGCGCTGGTAGATAATCTCGCATTCGGTGTTGGATATATCAGTGTCTCCGTCTATTAGAACGGCAAGATACTTTGTGGCTTTCAGCTTTGCTGACAGGCTCTCTCTCATTATGTCAGCAATTTGATCCATAATCTCCGAACATTTTACATCATTGTCGTATGTGGGATTAATATCAACTCCGTTTTTGTGGTGGAGTCTGATAAACTGCCCAAATTTGACGAAAGGTGTTCTTCTTTCACAACGAAGTATGCAGTGTTTATCTTTTATTCTCAGCTGCCACCTCTTCTCCTCCTCAGACAGCAGTACTTGCCTCCTCAAGGCTGCTGATACCGTGCCTGATGGTTTCTCCTGTCTCAACAGGTACAGATCTCTGCGTTGGATATGCCGCCGCGAGATGTTATGTTTCGCTACGATATCTCTTTTCAGATGCATGTTTCCTTACACAAAGGACGAGTTTCCTGCCTGTTTCTGCACATGACGTTGTTTTCAAACAGTTGGCGCCAACTCACATTGAATCTATATGTGTCTCCTTCCGACGGCTACAGTGGACGTTGAAGTGACAGCGGGGGTCACGGTAGCTTCGCTAACGTTGTTCTCAGCATCCCTAACGTTAGCTGCCTCAGGTAAACCTTATGAAGAGGCTTCATTAGTTGAACCTTGCAAATCCCCCTCGCCGGATTCCTCTTTCTCCTCGTCTCTTTTCCGCTTAAAATAAAATTGAATGGGCTTAATTTTTAGCGATGTTTGCCTGTGAACTTATAGCCCATACCGATATGTTTTTCCAGTGTTGTTCACCTTTCTCTCACTCTGAATGGACTGCGTCATCACTGAAAACTCTACTGTGGTTGGTGCATGCCGCTTGTGGAATATGCGACTTGTAGTTTTTAAACAATTAGCAGCGGGGGAAAAATAGTTTAGGGTGAGTTGTAATCTTTTAATTTTTCCGGTTCGCACATATCTATTTTTAGGGGCAAATGCGAGTGAAATACTCGCACTGTTAGAACCCTGTGTCTTACCTTGGTTCAAAGTGTCCTAGCCAAAATCAAAACATATCCGTGGAGGCAATTTTTTTATATCAACTTTCTTTCATTGTCCAGTAGCCAAAGGCACACTTCTAGTCATATTAGCAACTAATGCTAGTTGTTGCATATTAGATTTCCCCTCTTTCTAAAATTCTAATGGATATTTTCATCCTTCACATGAAATCGCTCGCAGATGCGGTGTCTTCCCGTCAATTGCATTATGGAACGAACATTTGTGCGTAGCCTACTACCTTGTGTGCATTGCTGTGCTTACGCCATTATAAGCTAAAGGGCTGATCTGTTGCATCAGTCATTTCTTTTTAACATTTCTTTTATGTAGCCTAGACCTACCGGTTGTATGAATTTATGATCTTATTTCCCTCAATAATCTCAGATTATGTTTGGAATATACTATTTATGTCAAGACAAGCTGACAAATGGATTAGGTTAACTTTTCTACTATTTGGGATAGTAGAGCATATTAGGGCTGACCCCAAGTGTGTGGCACATGTCTTGATTGATGCCTATATCAGTGGACCGTTAATTCCCATAGTTTCTAGTCTGCAGTGTTCTGTTAATGCATTCAATATATTATAATTATTTGTGTTTTATAGCTACAGTATCATTGTCGGAGTGGGCACGTTATTTTCAGAGTGCACAACCAAGGATATACTTGTGAGAAACAAGTTTTGGTTAATTTCATTCCATTTCCGTGTGCAATTTTTTTTTTTGTGTGTTTTGTTTGGAGCACTCCTGTCAATGTTGAGTAAGGACACACAACTGATTATGCATAGAAGTAGGCCTAGGCTATCTGGCCTGCGTGCAAATGTAGGTTTATAAATGTGCCCATTTGGGGATCTGATAGTATTTCTGATTGTCTTAAACTCGCCACCACTAATGAGCTGTTGGAGCTTCTCAAATAAATGTTTTCTTCACCAACAGCAAGTAAACAAAGTCTGTTTTTACATTCATTGAGAATTACAACAGTTCCTCAATGAAGCCTATTTGAAAAATCTTTCCAGCTCTCTCCCTTTCGATAACTACTAAGCACAAAGAAATGTAAAAAGTCATGCTCTGACTGGTGGAAACGTCATAAAATAGGCCTACTTGATTACACCTTATCCCTTGCGAAAATAGCCTACAGCTGTGTCTGTCTGGAGCTCACTGGCACTGGAAACTGAGGGTCCAGAATATTTTACCCAATGTTACAAGTTTGTTAGCCAAGCGTTGGGCTGGAGCAAGTTAATAGTTGATACAATGTTTCAAATTCCTTGCAGACAGGCCAGGCGTAGCCAATGTGATTTATTTGTATCAGGATATTTTCTACCTGCAGGCTGCAAGGAAAGAGTAACCGAACACAAGCGTTCATATTTAGCTAACTCTCAGCTGACAGAGATCACAGGTGACCTCACCATTGATCAAAATAATTGAGTAAAACACTTATAAAGTAATGTGACGATGGGTAGTTTGTACTCACATAAGAAGAGGAGACCAGTTGAGTTTGATCTATTTGCATTATGCATGTTGAAGGGTGTGTCGTCGACCATCATTCACTTCCCTCCATTCACTCTGTAAGTTAACTCGAAAGATCAGTGAACCGTCCCTCACCAAATTTTGTTATAACATCTTTGATCTGACAGATTTTTACGTGACACCCAGAATGCATTGTATAATGTCAACAAACATGGTGCCACACATAGTTGGCAAGTAGCTTAGCATTAGCTCATCATAATCAGTACAAACTTCAACAAAGTACACAATCTATGCAAGAATCAGAATGCATGATTTGTCACCAGTACTTGAAAACATGAATAAAACAGTAAATACATTATACTTTATCCATACATACGGATAAGCTACCAAATACTTATTTTCCACCATAATTTGCAAATAAATTCATTAAAAAATCCTACAATGTGATTTCCTGGATTTCTGTTTTCATTTTGTCTGTCATAGTTGAAGTGTACCTATGATGAAAATTATAGGCCTCTCTCATCTTTTTAAGCAGAGCTTGCACAATTGAAACAAAAAACCGACTTCAGATGAGTCCTGTGATGCTTGTGGGGATCATAGAGCATCATAGTTTGTGGGCCAAACCGTTCGGATGCTACAGATGTTTTAGTGAGAGAAACGATTTTCGGGATGTCTCATGGTCTGACAAACACCGCTCTAGCTTTGCCACCTTTCATTGCAGATGAATGCAGTGGAATGGGACGCAGCAAAAAACACATATCTTTAGCTTAAACTGACGGATTTTGTTGGATTTTTTTAATGCTAATTTGATTTTCGCGGGGCCGCTGACATCAACGCGAGGGGTAAAGCCGCTCCCTCTCGGCTCCCCCTATTATGCAGACTGGAGTTGGACTGTACACACACACACACACACACACACACACACACACACACACACACACACACACACACACACACACACACACACACACACACACACACACACACACACACACACACACACACACACACACACACACACACACACACACGGTGCTGTTGTGTCTGCGGTCTCTGACTTCTTCATCGACAACTCTGATTGTAATTCTGATAGTGACCACAAGATGGCAACATTGTATGTGCAAAGTTTCAAATGGATAACTTGAAGTATGAGTAAACTACAAGACTTTTAGTGTGAAGTCCCCAGGTACATTTGGGCAAATCGTGAAGGAGACATTCACATTCATATTCTGCAAGAATATCGTCAAATCTGTATACTTGGACTTTGATTTAGCTTTCCAAGTATTAGTAGCCATATAAGTTCAACATTTGCAAAACAACCAGTTTTCATAACTTCGTAACTCTGAATATCCTTAGAATTTTTGTCCAAAATGAAAAGGCATGCTGTCGTACAAGGTTAGTAGCTACATTTTACATCAAATACATGGGTTCCGGATACACCCGTAAAGCCCAGCTCATTGGCTATCTAGCTTGTTTGACCCCGATTAGTGCTTATTTGAGAAAGATACAATCAGCGTGCCATGAAGGCATCGCTCTCTGACCAAATATGGTGTCCTATAGGATATACTACTACACCCCTAATGATATTGTGAAGTCTTGTTATGTTCTAGGATCTCTGAGGAATACATACAAATGGGATTTGAGTCATTGAAACAACTTTTAGGGTGGGATTTTCAGATTGCTTTCTTTGCAAATTGAACGAGTGGAAATACAAAATCGATCGTGCATGCAATATGGACTTTTAGGATATGAAAAATGATTTTATCTAACAAACGCCACTTCATATTCTCTCTGGGACCCTTTGGATGATAAATCAGAGTAAGATTTCAGAATGTAAGTACACATTTCACCTTCAGAGGTGAATTGATCAAACCTGCCGTGGTGAAAAAAGTGTTTTATTGTTAGGAGCTCTCAAACAATAGCATGGCATGTTTTTTTGCAGTAATAGCTACTGTAAATTGGACAGTTCAGTTATATTAACGGGAATTTAAGCTTTCAGCCGATATACGACACTTATATGTACCGACATTTGTTGGTTCTCTAAAATCTGAGACCTTGACATAACGTGCTGCATGATTTACAGATGTCCCATTGACGGAATGCCAATCATTATTAATTAAGTAGGCTATGGCTACCTGGCAGAATGATATCATGATTATTTGTGTCAATCCAATCACCATTTGTTTTGCAAACTGCAATCACATGACCTCTACAGCAACACCGCTTAACCACACAGTGGTCTCTTCCTGGAGCATACTTGCATTAAAGGGTAACTACACCCAAAAATCTAAATTTCTTCATTTTTTCAAAGACCTCAAAAATGATCTGCTGATGTGGTTTAAACATTATTGTGGACTTAACATCCAGTTTTGTTGTATAAAAAAGTATTAATAACATAAACCTGGAAAAACAAAACTGAATTTTGGGGAAAAAAACAGTTTGGTTTTGGTTCGATTCTGAAAAATAATCACAGGTTTTGGTTTTGAGAATTTTTAAAACATTAAATGTATTATGAAGAAATTTTAAAGCCAAAAATAGTGAACATTCAATTGCCAAAACTTTGAATATTTTCCATGGTCTCTGTCAGCTTCACATTGGGTAGGCATCAATAGAAAAATTGGAAAATTATTATGAAATAATAAAACATTTCAGTTGTGTAGATTACTTAGTTTTTATTGGATTACTTTATTATTTTTCATTCCTTAAAGTCTCATCTCTGCTCAGGCAGTAACAGTCAGTCAGCAAGTCAGTCAGCCAGGCCATTTGTCTTTTTGGGTTCCCTATACTGTTTTGTCTTCAGTCATCCTATTTAGCTAGCCTGCCTAAGTATAATATAATAATAATAATAATATATGCCATTTAGCAGACGCTTTTATCCAAAGCGACTTACAGTCATGTGTGCATACATTCTACGTATGGGTGGTCCCGGGAATCGAACCCACTACCCTAGCGTTACAAGCGCCATGCTCTACCAACTGAGCTACAGAAGGACCGATGCAGAGCTGCCTGACCAAATAATTTGACTAGTTTGTCAAAGTAGATAAGGTATACTTTCTGTTCTGTGCTAGCTGCAGATTAACTAGGTCTTTCCTTGCAGCGCTGGACCACACGACTGGACAATTATCAAGATTAGACAAATCTAGAGCCTGCAGAATTCGTTTTTTCGAAGTGTGGTGTCTAAAAAGCAGAGCATATCTTTTTATTGTGGCCAGACCTCTCCCCTTCTTTTCAACCATTTAATCTATGTTTTGACCATGGCAGTTTACAATCTAAAGTAATGCCAAGTAGTTTAGTCTCCTCAACTTGTCCAACAGCCACACCATTCATTACCAGATTCAGCTGAGGTCTAGAACTTAAGGAATGATTTGTACCAAATACAATGCTCTTAGTTTTAGAGATGTTCAGAACCAGTTTATTACTGGCCACCCATTCCAAAACAGACTGCAACTCTTTGTTAAGGGTTTCAGTGACTTCATTAGCTGTGGTTGCTGATGCATATATGGTTGAATCATCAGCATACATGGACACACATGGTTTGTTTTATGCCAGTGGCAGGTCATTGGTAAATATAGAAAAGAGTAGAGGGTCTAGAGAGCTCCCCTGCTGTAGACCACACTTTACATGTTTGACATTAGAGAAGCTTCCATTCAAGAAAACCCTTTGAGTTCTATTAGATAGATTGCCATAATGTGGATTCAGAGTTTTTTTCAACAACAGGTTATGGTCAATAATATCAAAGGCTGCCCTGAAATCTAACAGTACAGCTCCCACAATATTTTTATTATCAATTTCTTTCAACCATTCATCAGTCATTTGTGCCAGTGCAGTACATGTTGAGTGCCCTTCTCTATAAGCATACTGAAAGTCTGTTGTTAATTTGTTTACAGAGAAATAGCATTGTATTTGGTCAAGCTAAGAGCTGGCAGCAAGCTGTTAGGTCTGCTGTTAGAACCAGTAAAGGCCACTACCTCTCTTGGGTAGTGTAATTACTTTGTCCTCAGGCATGGAGGGAAGCCAAAGACTTTCCTCTAGGCTCAGATTAAAGATATGACAGGAGTGGCTATTGAGTCAGCTACCATCCTCAGTAGCTTTCCATCTAAGTTGTCAATGCCAGGAGGTTTGTCATTATTGATCAATAACAACATTGTGTCCACCTCTCCTACGCTAACTTTACAAAATTCAAACTTGCAATGATTTTCTTTCATTATTCGTTTTTTTAACGTATGAATACAATTGCTCACTGTTCGTTGTTGGAATTTCCTTCCTAAGTTTGCCCACTTTTTCAATTAAATAATCATTAAAATAAAATCAAATGGTTTCGTGATGAATAAGCCATCTGATTCGGTGAAAGATTGAGTCGAATTTGTCTTAATGTCCATAATTTCATTTAAAGTACTCAAGTTTTTCCCCCCATCATTCTTTATATCATTGATCATAAAACAGTTTCTTCTTCTTTTTGTTGAGTTTAGTCACAACATTTCTCCATTTGCAATAAGTCAGCCAGTCAGATGTGCAGCCAGACTTATTAGCCACTCCTTTTCTCCCATCTCTTTCTACCATAAAGTTGTTCAATTCCTCATCAATCCATTGTCCTTAACAGTTAATTGACCATGTTTACATGCCCACTAATATCCTGTTATTATTTGGAATACTGTTTTTGAGTTGAAGCATATGAACATCATATCTTGTTCACAATACCCCCAAAAATGCCTGGGATATGCTGATTTTAGACGGGATACTGTTTCATGTAAAAACAAACCGTTTTGCATATCATGGTTGTTGTGGGATGTTTTTATGTTCAAAATGTAGGCTACCTGTGCAGTCCTATCCACCATAAGAATTTATTTTCCTAATACTCCTCCGTACTGGACCGTATAGTCTACTGGCTTAGGCTACTTTCACCCCTAATTTAGATACATTTCTGCTTATAATTTCCAACATTTGGTAGGCCATTTGTTTGTCAACTATAGTTAGATACATCCAGCTTCTCTTCTGTCATAACTTGTTGCCCTAGTAGACTAAATAAATGAGTGCTCACCAGAATGTCTTGCATCGATAGAATGAATGCATAAGTGATCTAGTTAACACGGTAAAGTTGACTGTTTTGTTCAGGGACCGGGGAGAAAACGCAATACCTCCAAAACAGTGGAAAGATTTGTTCCTTTGCAAAATGTCCAAATGTGATCAGTTTGTCCGGTTTTAAGGAAATTAAAAGCTGAGAAAAATATGAAACGTGTTCAGTTAGTTTCAGGTGCATATTTTATGTAGTTGAAATATTGTGCTTGCAGAAGTGTCAAACAAGGGCATTCACATTTTCTCAAGAGATGCTGAATTAAATCATATTTCTCAACTCCTGTTCCTGAAACAAAATGAACATTTGTTGTATCATATTACTGAAAGAAGTGCATAATTCTGCAGGAGTTTATATTATATTATGCTACATGTGAGAGGTTATAGACCTACAGTCAGTGTCCAGATTTCAGTTACTATTCCATTTAACTCATATTAGTTTAAATGAGGAATATTCTGTTTATTCATGGGTACCTCAAGCGGGATATGAGCTACTATCCAGAATACTGTGCGCATGTACAGTAAACATGGTCATTGTAGTTAATTCCTACATTTCTGTGCTGAACTAGGTTGAATATTAGCTAAATGAAAACTACAACTCCCTTCAGCCCAGTGCTGCACATAGTTCTTGACTTGATTTCTCTCCAGAGAAATGGCACGTTGGGCTCACAAAAAAAAAACGAAATGGAATTCAAATAATTGAATCAGTTGTTTCATAACCGAAAACCCTCTGAAATGTTGGTTAATGTCTCAGCACTACTGTTTATAAATGGGCAGGAAAAGGAATCCATCTGGCAGGTGAAATCCCATAGTGGCCCTCTACTCAGTATTCCATTAAGGCCCCAGCACAGCTGCTCATTAAAACTGGACTCATGATACAGATGTGTGTATGTATACTGCTGATTCAAGCTCCCTTGAGAGCCACTCACACATTTCATGCACACACAGCCCCGGCGCACCATCATGTGTGAGTTTGTGTTTTCATTTTGCGCTCACGTCTGCTCGCTCACATCTGTACTTCATCGAGCTGAATTTGTATGTGTGTGTGTCAGAGAGAACCTCATTTGACTCATATACTCCTGGGTGTCTGTCTCTGTAGTCTATACACAGGTCTGCTGTATTTCACTGTGTCTGTGGCTGACTGATTTCACATCCTCCTGTGGCATCTGCTCCTCTCTTCCACTATTGTGTCTGAGCAGCAGTGCTGAGAGATCCGTCTCTATGCCCGGGGCCTCACCAGTACAAACGGGACTTTGTCCGGTTCACACAAATGCTTAACCCTGTATTGAAGCAGGGAGCGTATTGTTTTCCCCAGTATATTGCGCTCCTGGAGGGCCTGTAGTCTCCCCAGATTAAGCAAGCTTGTTTCTCCCCTCCATGCTGGAGAGTGTGTCATATTACATTGGGTGCAGGCCAGGACTGGCTGTCGTCACCCCTCCCTCTCCACCCAGGGATTAGTCTGTGGTTGGATGTGTTCTGTGTTGGCAGTAGCTTCATCCATAGCAGGCATGGCAATACTACCCAGCCAGACACATCCACCACATGCTGGACAGGGATTCTATATTGTCCCTCTCACAGAGTGATGAGTGGGATCAAAACGGGAGTTTGTCATCGGTTTAGCTTTTCAAAAACAGAATTTGGAAAATAGATGATGGTGAACCATTCAAGGCTTTGTTCTCTCTCCTTCATCAAAGCAACAGTAATATGCTGCTTTTAATTGTCTCAGCAGGGGAGAAATCCATCTAGAACACATCTATAAAAAGGTTCTTATTGCCATAGAGATGGAAGCATCTCATGTGTGATAACATGTAGCCTACACAGCCACTGTATTAGGTGTATATCAAGCCTTCTGTAGGAAGGAATATTCGGGCTACGTCTCTCTCCCCTCTCTTTCCTCCACATACAGTGATGGTCTTTTCTACCTTTCCAGCCTACACCTTATTCTTCTGGGTTTTGCCGGCGGGCCTCACAGAATGAATTGCTCTGGAAGTCATTGAAGCAGTAGATGAACTTGTGGGTGTGTGCAATTATCATAGAAACGACATTGAGGCAGCAGTGAGCCTACTGGCTGTAGCCAGATATGATTGAATCTGGGAAGTGGAGTGTTTACCCGGGTGGGTGTCACAAACACAGTGAAACACATTGTTCTTAATGAGTGCACTGGGGCTGTTGTCTCATTTGGAAAGGGCATCTGATGTACTGCCTTTTGTTTTCTGTGTTAAAATTTGTACACGCTGCGATTCACCATCCAATGTGTTCGTGCGTATTTGCTCTGGATGATGTCCAGAGTTGGGGGAAATCTCAGGAGAGTGGTTTTGGCTCAGCTCTCTCGCTAAAAGCGAGACAGACTCTTCGACAAAGCCTTTCACTAGCTCATAGAACTTGTCTTTTGTGTGTGGCTATTGTTCTTATGCCTTTTATCTACTGGCCTAAGAGTTGAGAGAGGTAGGACACCCACACACACACACACACACTGTAGTCTAGGTGGATTCCACGGAGAGCAGGTTTTCCTAAGCCATCAGTGCTGCAGTGCGCTCCGGCGACCTGTTCCAGCCAGGCATAACTCCAATCTCAGGCCACGTCTCTTTCCCATTGCCCTCTCTCTCTCCAATGCCTTATGAAACATTTATATCTGTGATTGAAGTTCTGCATTGCACTAATTGTCCGCAGCTAGCCTGCCTGTCAGAGAGAGCACCTTTACAATTTTAAAGTGTGATTCCTCTCCTCGCCTTGCTCTCAGCAGGCAGTCCACTCCATCAGCCTCTCCGCTCTCACAGGTACCCGAGAGTCACGCAGAAGAAAACATGCAGTAATGGAGCCTCCTCTGTGTTCCCACTGGCTTGGCTTCGCCTGTGTGAGCGTTCATATTCATACACTCTGGCTGTCATCGTTTTACTTATAGATGGCTTTGTTGCAGTGGAGCACCCTCCAGATTTTAAGTGCTCTGAATCACTGTCTGAAACACTGAGTGTACAAAACATGAGTACTTTACTAATATTGAGGTGCATCCCCCTTTTGCCCTCAGAACAGGCTCAATTTTTTGGGCATGCACTCGACAAGGTGTCGAAAGCATTTTACAGGGATGCTGGACCTTGTTGACTCCAATGCTTCACACAGTTGTCAAGTTGTCTGGATTTCCTATTGGTGGTGGACCATTCTTGATACACATGGGAAACTGTTGTGTGAACATCCCAGCAGCGTTGCAGTTCTTGACACAAACCAGTGAGTCTGGTACTTACTACCGTACCCCGTTCAAAGGCACTTAAATCTTTTGTCTTGCCCATTCACCTTCTGAATGGCACACATACACAATCCATGTCTCAATGCATAAATATCCTACTTTGACCTGTCTCCCGCCTCCCCTTCATCTAAACTGATTGAAGTGGATTTAACAAGTAACATCAACAAGGGATCATAGTTTTCACCTGGTCAGTCTGTCATGGAAAGAGTAGGTGTTCTTAATGTTTTGTACACTCAATGTATGTTCTCTGCATGTATGGTTCAGGGCTTAAATGTCCATATGGAGATGACTGGGACAGTTGTTTTGTGTGTGAGAGAGAGCACACACACACTGTACTGACTGTTCTCTCTCCTGATCTGATCCAGCAGCATGAGTCACTGGCAGGCTGTAGGGAGAGCTGAGCCACACACACACACGACTCATCCACATAGAGTTTGATACTCCAGTCTGCTCTATTTTGTCCCCAGTCTCTTTAGATCTCTCTGTATTGTCAGTCTGTGAGGAGGCTTAGTGTAGATTAATGACCTGACTAGACTAAGACGGGGAGGGACTGTTAAGACGATAGGTTGGGAAGCAGGCAGCGGAGAACGAGACGACTGTTGTCTCAACATATCAACCTCTCCCAGTGGAATGCCTGGGAATGGAGCAGAAACACTCACATTATATAGCCTTGTCACGTTGCAGCGACTTACCAGTACAGCAGCTCACTACAACCAAGGTGGTTTCTGTACAATTCAACCCAGTTTTGGGTTCCTCCCCGTATGCGGCCATGTTTGAGACCGTACAAACTGGAAGTTGTGATCTAGTTAGCTAACTGGCGGCTGTTGGGTGTTTTTTCTTTTACCTGCCGATGTGGGGCTGACCCATTGTCTCCATGGTGACAGGCCCCTGCTCGGATGTACAGACGGAGCAGTGGAGGCTGGCTCGCCGCATTCCGCTGCCGGCGTGTCTGAGCACGCTGCCGTCATTTCAGGAGCAGCACGGCAACCAGCAAACACTGTCAGAGAGGGGGAGATGGGAGTGAGTGGAGGGGGGGTGCAGTTGGTTGCCTGGAGACTGTCGCCAGGGAACTCTAATCAGTGAAGAATCTCTCATGCCATGCGAAGCCTGGTCATGCTGAAGTCTAAGTTGATCGCCTTTTATTGTGTTCTTAGTGTCAGGAACGCTGTTGCTGACCTATTGCATTTTCTGTTTGTTTTAAAGGTAGTTTTTTTGTGGCACGTTGTATGTCAAGCTTTCAGAGTTTTGAAAATAAAATTATCCCCACCAGACAAAGCATTTTACTACGAGGAGTCTGCAATCACAGTTTGTCTGTGTTTCTGTTCAGAATGTCTTCTTCTAGCCAGTTGAGATCCGTGACACACTTGTGTGTTCTTCTCTCTGCCTGGCCCTGCTCCACACTGTCGCTCATCTCTGCTGCTTGGTGGTGGAGGATCCCATCCGGAGCTTGGGGGAGAGACTGCAGGCTCCCTGCCCTGCCAGCTGTTTGGCTGCTTGGCATGGGTAGTGAGGAGTCAACACCTCTACAGTGTGTGGCGAGAACAGATGGTGTGGACTTGTACTGCTAATTCTAAAGAGCCTCTCCAGCTCCATCCCAGAGGCACTCTTCCCTCTGGCCAACAATGACACACCACAGTCGGGGCAAGATTCTATTTCATTTATGATTATGCATCAGATATTTCAACGCTTGACCAATCACCATGACTTCAAATATGCAGTCCCGTCACCATGACTGCTTGACTTCAGGCTTCCTCATGCTCATGTTCTCATGCATCCATCACTGAATGAGTGCGTTCAATGGAGAACTAGCCCTTGTATTGTCAGGGTCTCCCTTTCTATCCATGTAACATCTACTTCTGTTTTCAAGATCAAAGAACATAAATAAAATCAGCTAAAGGGGCAGAACAAGGGTTTCACAGTATTCTGCATGCCATTGCTGAGTGTATGTGTTTCCAACTCTTTGTGATTTTATTTCCTGCTCTTTTGTGGGCCCTCCCTTGTACCCCAGCTATCCATCATGCATTGTTTGGTGCTCTACTCCTACCCCTGTGGCTATTCTTAAGCTTGCTTTGACCCCCTCATCCTGCTCCCACTCTGTGTGAAGGGGGTCTATGGGAAAGGCTCTCAAATCTCCCTCTGTGTTGCTAATGGCTTTAGACTCTGTTCACTGAGTGAGGGGAAAAGTTGAGATCAGCCAAGAAATGGCTTCTCGCTGCACTGGCCTCTTCACCCCGCCCAGCACCTCCACTTTCACTCCATGGCAGCCTCCTTTCTCCTCCTCCTTTCTTTTGAGCTTTGTTACCCTCTTTTCTCCCTAATCTGTATCCACCAACTCTCATCCCTGTCGGTCTCCCTCACCTTCTCTCTGTGCACAGGGCTTTGGTGGGGATTTGGCAGGGCGGTAGCAGCTGTCTGCCACACTACGCTACTCGGCGCTCCAGTCGAGTGCTCTCCAATCTTGAGGAGCCTTCTCCAAACCGCCCTTCTCTGGAGGGGTTTAACTCGGACTTACTGCTCTAGACAACCCTGCGTGTTTGTGTGTGTTCATTCCCAGCTGAACTCGTCTTCTGGTGTTACCACGGTGACCTCCAATTGATTTACACCAGCCCACCCCGATTTTAGGCTCCATTTGCATGCTGACGATAACTCGTCTAATCAGTTAACCCCCTAGAATCGATGTCTGCGCCCCATGGCAAGCTAATTAGCATGACGTTATGTTAGTTAGCGAGCTAGCCAGCTAACGTTAGCTAGCTAACAGTACACTAACTTGAAAGGAAAATACTTTGTCATAACCCCGTTCCGCTAGCGGAACCCCCCCACAACAACCAGTGAAAGTACAGGGCGCCAAATTCAAAACAACAAAAATCTCTTAATTAAAATTCCTCAAGCATACAAGTATTTTACACCATTTTAAAGATGATACAATTCTCGTTAATCCAGCCACAGTGTCGGATTTCAAAAAGGATTTACAGCGAAAGCACCACAAACGATTGTTAGGTCACCACCAAGCCACATAAAAACACAGCCATTTTTCTAGCCAAAGAGAGGAGTCACAAAAAGCAGAAATGGAGATAAAATTAATCACTAACCTTTGATGATCTTCATCAGATGACACTCCTAGGACTTCATGTTATACAATACATGTATGTTTTGTTTGATAAAGTTCATATTTATATAAAAAAAATCTGAGTTTACATTGGCGCATTACGTTCAGTAGTTCTAAAACATGCAGTGATTGTGCAGAGAGCCACATCATTTTACAGAAATACTCATTATAAACATTGATAAAGATATGACTATTATACATGAAACTTTAGATGAACTTCTTAATGCTTCAAAACAACTTTGAGTACAGCCTTTAGACAACAAACTAGCCAAAAAGATACCCGCCATATTGGGTAGTCAACATTACTCAGAAATAGCATTTTAAATATTCACTTACCTTAGATGATCTTCATCAGAATGCACTCCCAGGAATCCCAGTTCCACCATAAATGTTTGATTTGTTCGATAATGTCCATCAGTTATGTCCAAATTAGAGGTCGACCGATTAATCAGAATGGCCGATTTAATTAGGGCCAATTTCAAATTTTCATAACAATCGGAAATCTGTATTTTTGTACACCGATTTTGCAGATTTGTTTTATTATTCTTATTTTTTTACACCTTTATTGAATATTTATTTAACTAGGCAAGTCAGTTAAGAACACATTCTTATTTTTAATGACGGTCCAGGAACAATGGGTTAACTCCCTCGTTCAGGGGCAGAACGAAAGATTTTCACCTTGTCAGCTCGGGGATCCAATCTTGCAACCTTACAGTTAACTATTCCCTGTGAACTCCACAAGAAGACTGCCTATTTTGCGAATGCAGTAAGCCAAGGTAAGTCCTTTGTCTGTACAAATGAAGTGGAATGTAACTACCTTTCACGTGAGCGCGCCAGACCCAGGCTGTGGCACTCTGCCAGACCACTCACTCAAAGAGCCTATGAGCCCCTCCTTTAGAGTAGAATCTTCAAAACAGGTTCCAAATACTGTTGACATCTAGTGGAAGCCTTGAAGTGAAACATAACTAATATTCCACTGTATCTTCAATGGGGGCTGAGTTGAAAAACTACAAACTTCAGATTTCCCACTTCCTGGTTGGATTTTTTCTCAGGTTTTTGCCTGCCATATGATTTCTGTTTTATACTCACAGACATCATTCAAACAGTTTTAGAAACTTCAGAGTTTTCTATCCAAATTTATATGCATATTCTAGCTTTTACAGCTGAGTAGCAGGCAGCTTAATTTTGGCACATTTTTCATCCAAGCTACACAATACTGCCCCCTACCCCAAAGAAGTTAAGACATGTAGCTAGCTCGCTAAACAATGGACCATAATCACAACTCATGACATTACTCCCCTGTATGAATCTACAGGTAGCAACCAGGTTCTATGGCTATAACTAGTCAAGGAAATGTCTGCGATACGAAGAATAAGATCATACACATAACGTTAGCTAGCAACCCAGCCAGCTACCGTTAACTAGCGAACAGTACACTTTAAATTAAACCACTTTCTGTCAAAATTAGAAATGTGTAATATCTAAAAATGTAGCTAGCTAGACTCACCAGTATACATCATGGTTGGACATGTCTCCTGTCTGATGTCATGCATGGTTGCCCTTAGTTTGACAATGTAATCCAGACTGGTGTTTTCTCCATCTCCTTAGCTATCATACTCAAATTCCACTGATTTCAAAACTCAGTCCTCCCGAAAGTGGAGAGCATACACATAACGTTAGCTAGCGAGCCAGCCATCTAACATTAGCTAGCTAACGGTACACTTTAACTTGACATTTAGGTTTATGCAGTTTTACTACGCGATATATTTAAAAAAAGCTGCGTTTGACACTATTACCAAGACATACTGTCAAGCTCCAATAGACAGACGCGTGCAATCCAAACTCATCTCACTCATTATCTCATCCAATCATGGCTAGAGGGAAAGTTGCAAACTTTTTCTGAGGCTAAACCGACTAGGCTTGTAATTTAACAATTCTATTTGTATTTACAGATGTCATATAAGTTTGATATTAAGGCACATGAATGTTCGAGAAGGCATTTCTGCCCAAACAGCTCTCCTGTGAAGACCTGACTTGCGACATACACCTAGTTTCCTGAATCAGGTCACATTTGTGATGCGCAATTGTCATGTACTGTTTGCATCAGGAGAGTAGACATGGATGAGTCTGGGTGGAGAAGCCTATCCACACAGGAACATATGACATATACCAAGATTCCTGAACCGGGTCACAATTAGACTGTCGGTATCTGTCTCAGAAATACACAAATTACTTTACAAGCACTGCAAATGACCTAGACCCATGTTGGCATGTCAAAACATAATAAAGAATTTACATTTTAATACGGTTCAAGTTCTGTTTAGGACAATTGAAATTGCACTTAGGGACATTGAGTAAAAAAGTTAGTCGCGAGTCTCTCAGATATTGAACCGACACCCCCAAAAATATACCTGTTTGATTGATTTTTTTCATTGTTTTTCCATGTGTGAATCTGTTATTCAATGCATTTCTATGGGCTAATACCTACAATTCTAAATCAAATACCAAAATAATCCTTGGTATGACAATTTTTAAAACAATTCCTAATTGTTGGCTTTGTAGACCCCCCCCCCACACACACACACACACAATAGGCTTGTCTCAAAGAGGCTTGGAATGAAAGGAGATGCACGACACGCACTTAGCACTCCTCTCATGAAAGCCATTTGGCTGCCTCTCTATGCAGCATGGCACACAAACTCCATTCTCATCCATGCGATACCAGAGGGGGGACTTGTAAGTCGTCAGTGGCTCCCATGTCATATGCGTGGGCACAAGTTGTTTCCCTGCTCTGGTTTGTTTTTGTGATTTCCCACGTCCTGCTGTTGAGATGCCTGGTGGCTCCGAGGCCAAATGGAAGCAGCAGAGCAGATGAAGTGCACTTCCTGTGTGAGCATTCTGTAAGCCAAAGCCCTGATTACCGCTCAATGGACTCCCAGCAGCCGGCCAGTCCAGATAAAGATGTGAAAGAATGCGGATAAATATTTGGGTTTCTCTCTGAGTGTGTGTGTGTTTTGTGTGGTGGTAGTCTAAAGCGGGATCTTGGGCTGTGTGGCTTGGGTGATGGGCAAGGCTCATTCATCCCTCGTCCTCTCCCCTGTAACTATTCCCCAGGTCATTGCTGTAAATGAGAATGTGTTCTCAGTCAACTTACCTGGTGAAGTTGTGTTCTCAGTCCCTCTCTGGTAGATTTAGGTAAGAATATCCATTTCACCAGCCGTGTTTGCAGGTGTTCAATTTGCAGAGCTCTACAGTGTGAGTATTACATTCACATTTGTAAAAATAAAAATAGGCAAAAGTACATTTTGAATAAGTGTGAGTTGCGAATTTTAGCAGAAAAAATGTTGCCGTAGCTGTTTTCAAAGTATTTCTGCTGTTTTGTTTCACAGTTGCTAATCTCACTGTTTGGGGTTTTAGGCTGTACAGCACTTTGATATATCAGCTGATGTAAGAAGGGCTGTATAAATACATTTGATTTGATTTGGAAGGGGTGAAAGCCCACAGTTAAAGTTATGTAGTCTTAATTAGCCTAGCTAACATTAACCTCAATGCGTGGCATTCCTGAAACAACATTATTTTGCTGAAATAATGTTATCTGAGAAATTAAGCTAATTGATTGCATCCAATTTGGCCGGTTAAATTTATAGGATTCTGATCATGTTCAATAAATATAGTACCCAACATCCGATTTGGACCAAATATCTTCCTACCAATGAGTAAGACATGAGGAAACACACACTGGATAGATGCGGAGAAACGTGTTGTTTTACAGGGTCAGCTATAGTAACACGGCGCCCCTGGAGCAAATGAGGGTTAAGTGCCTGGCTCAAAGGCACATCAAACAGGATTTCTCACCTTGTGGGCTCGGGTATTCGAATCACCAACCTTTTGATTACTGGCCCAATATTCTAACTGCTAAGCAACCTGCCACCCTTATACCGTTTTCACTGATTGTCCAAAACATTATGAACACCTGCTCTTTCCATTACATGTTTTGACCATGTGAAAGCTATGATCCCTTATTGATGTCACTCGTTAAATCCACTTCAATCAGTATAGATTAAGGGGAGGAGACAGGTTAAAGAAGGATTTTAAAGCCTTGAGACAATTGACACAAGTATTGTGTATGTGTGCCATTAAGAGGGAATGGGCAAGACGAAAGATTTAAGTGCCTTTGAAAGGGGTATAGTAGTAGGTGCCAGGTGCCACCGTTTTGTATCAAGAACTGCAATGCTGTTTCCCGTTTGCATCAAGAATGGTCCACCACCCAACGGACATCCAGCCAACATGGCACAACTGTGGGAAGCATTGCAGTCAACATGGGCCAGCATCCCTGTGGAATGCTTTCGACACCTTGTAGAGTCAATTCCCAGGCAAATTGAGGCTGTTCTGACGGCATAATATTGTTAATGTTTTGTACACTCAGTGTACAGTATAAGTTCTCTGTTTGACAAACTGATTTTCTTTCATGGAGGACTGGCTTGAATTGTGAGGATGGCCAAAATGTATTTTAATCATGAGCCAAATCTGTTGGTTTTGTACCCAAAGTTGCAAAGGAAATGTTTTGATCTATTTAATAAACACAGGAGACCAGCAAAATGGATAAAATTGTGGCCGTATAGCAGGAGCAGTGGCATCTAGTGGTCATAACCTGTTACTTTCACACTACTTCATGGTAAATAATGCAAGCGACTTCAATTACTTATTTCTCTGAACAGGGGTAAAAAAAAAAAAACTACCAGATTCACAGGGAATACATTACATGGTATGGAAAAGCAATACTCCAAGCCACAGCTTCAAACATAGAGAACTGATACTTGTTGTTGGGATGGGCATGGGGAGCAGGCAATGTTCCCTCTAAGCTGCACACAGCTCCCCCGGGACCGCCGCACAGAAGAAATATCACCACAAGCAGAAAAGCACAAGATTGAACTTCACTCAACTTTCTAGTTTCCCCCTATCAACGTTTCCCTCTACTGTGCTAATTGTCAATGCAATATTAGCTACTTTCAATGCCACATACCGAAAGAAAACTAACTATGCAATAGATTTTCTTGTGTGCAGAGGGCATTGGAGTAGAATTCTATTGCATTGACAGGCACGACTCAGGCCCATACTCTACACAAAATGGTGCGCAATAACCAATCAAAGCTGCAGTATCCCTATATGCAAATAGACAATTGCCATATATGGATCTGTGCTATTCACTTTGTACTGGATTGTATTTACAGCATGAGTGGTTGTGAGTAGATGCGCTTGTTTTGAGATCAAAGTAAATGCTGCATATAGCCAGGTGTGTACATGTGTTCATATTCTTTGCTAGTAAGTGAGGAGTTAGCCCAGTTATAGCTAATTTCTAGTCAGCAATGTGGGATTGGTTGCTTCCTACAAGAGCACAAAACGTGTGCATTTCTAGCCATCTTTGAAAAGCAAGTCAGGTAAATAATTTATATTCTGCAGGAGGCTGTGTTACAGTGCATTCGGGAAGTATTCTGACCCCTTGACTTTTTCCACATTTTGTTACATTACAGCCCTATTCTAAAATGGATTAAATTATTTAATCAATCTACACACTACCTCATAATGACAAAGCAAAAACAGGTTGTTAGAAATTTTTGCAAATTTATATTTTTAAATGAAACATTTACATAAGTATTTAGACCCTTTACTCAGTACTTTGTTGAAGCACCTTTGGCAGCGATTACAGCCTCAAGTTTTCTTGGGTATGACCCTACAAGCTTCACACACCTGCATTTGGGGAGTTTCTCCCATTCTTCTCTGCAAATCCTCATAATCTCTGTAAGGTGGGGTGGGGAGTGTTGCTGCACAGCTATTTTCAGGTCTCTCTAGAGATGTTCAAGTCCGGGCTCTGGCTGGGCCACTCAAGGACATTGAGACTTGTGCTTAGGGTTGTTGTAATATTAGAAGGTGAACCTTTAGGTCCTGAGCGTCCTGGAGCAGGTTTTCATCAAGGATCTCTCTGTACTTTGCTAAATTCATTTTTCCCTCGATCCTGAATAGTCTCCCAGTCCCTGCAGTTGAAAAACATTCCCCACAACATGATGCTGTCACCACCATGCTTCACCATAAGGATGGTGCCAGGTTTCCTCCAGACGCAACGCTTGGCATTCAAGCCAAATAGTTTAATCTAGCTATCATCAAACTAGAGAATCTTGTTTCTCATGGGCTGTGAGTCTTTAGATGCCTTTTGCCAAACTCCAAGCGGGCTTTCATGTGCCTTTTACTGAGGAGTGGCTTCCGTCTGGCCACTCTATCATACACGTCTGATTGGTGGAGTGCTGCGGAGATAGTTGTCCTTCTGGAAGGTTTTCCCAACTCTACAGAGGAACTCTGGAGGTCTGTCAGAGTGACCATTGGGTTCATGGTCACCTCCATGCCTAAGCCCCTTTTCCCCTTATTGCTCAGTTTGGCCGTTGGCCGGCTCTAGGAAGACTCTTGGGGATTCCAAACTTCTTCCATTTAAGGCCACTGTGTTCTTGGGAACCTTCAATGCTGCAGACATTTTTCGGTACCCTTTTCCAGATCTGTGCCGCGACACAATCCTGTCACGGAGCTCTACAGATAATTCCTTTGACCTCATGGCTTGGTTTTTGCTCTGACATGCATTGTCAACTGTGGGACCTTATATAGACAGGTATGTGTCTTTCCAAATAATGTTACATCAATTGAATTTACCACAGGTGGACTCCAATCAAGTTGTAGAAACATCAAGGATGATCAATGGAAACGGTATGCACCTGAGGGTCTGAATACTTCTGTATATAAGGTATTTGGGATTTTGTATAAATAATGTCTAAACATTTCTACAACCCTGTTTTAACTTTGTCATTATGGGGTATTGTGTGAGGATTTATTTTTTTATTTGATCCATTTTAGAATAAGGCTGTAACGTAACAATGTGGAAAAAGTCAAGGGTTCTGAATACTTTCCGAATGCACAGGGTATTTTGGGGCAGTGTTGTACTTTGAGACGGGCTTGAATAAGCTAAGTAACCAAAAGGCAGAGAGTAGCAAAATTGGTTTGGGAATAATTGTAAATTATATTTTGTAAAGTGGTTTCTTGTATCAAACAACATAACATTTTCAGTCACCTCCTGGTCTGAATGACAAGTGGATAAACAGGTTAATGTCAATCCCTACATGTTCTTTCCCATATCCAATGGAATGTAGTCCTACATTGAACACCACACATTGGCTGCTACTGTAGGCTTAATGATAGAAAAGCTATTTCCATGTTAAAATGTTATGGGATGCATATTCTCCATTGTTTTTGTTGGTAGGCCACTCTGGTTGGCCTACATTATCATCAAATAGCCACCGTAGCCTACTTGGTCACTGTTATAGCTGTAACAAAGGGTACAGCCTCAGTGTTCACAGTAAACGCTCACCAGAAGTTGCACAGAATTTTGCGCTCGGCAGATCTGAAATTTGCTCAGTGCCGGAAAAATATTTGAGGGATCGTTGGGCATCCGTGGGTGGCGTTTTACATTTTTTTGGGGGGGGATTGCTCATGTCTTACTCATTGGAAGGAAGAAGTTTGGTCCAAATCCGAAGTTGAGTACTATGTTTATTGAGTTATTTGAATCATATAAATTAAAATGGCCAATTTGGGTGCAATGAATTAGCTTAATTTCTCAGAGATCAAATTATAGTTCAAGATGTTTCAGGAATGCTAACTACAGAGATGATGATTTCAGTACAATCTGAGATGGTGGGTGTCAATCCTATTTCTTGTGCTTTTTTAAGGTGTAACCTAGCTTAACTAGCTTCTTTCAAGGTTTGATGCAGTCACGACCGGTATTATGTAATCAGTTGAGATGATAAATAACTAGCAATAAGTTAGTCGACCAGTGTGAGTCAACTTGGTTGCTATTTCTCTCCCCCTCCCTGCTCCCCTTGTCACTCACAGACGCACACCGCATAGCCCTTCTCCCGCTGCCTGCTTGAACTGCTGTTCTGCTTCTCTTTCCCTCATTTTTATAGCTCCGGTTAATAAACTGGAGAGAACATTGCCTTTTTTCCCTCCTGCTAAAGTTACTGCATTGTTACGTTAGGTATTTGTTTAATTGTTATTTTTCCCTTTATGATGATGATGATCAGGGACTGTTAGTGGTAGTTTTTTGATTATTGCACTTTGATTTTAATTTTGAGGGAATAAAACTTGAACCATTATTTTTCGGTTAGGGATTTAATTTTTTACGTTAACGATCCCAATTTTAGTTGAAACGTTCACACCCCTTGTGCTGATAGATTCATTTTAGGAGGCGCTGGATGCATGCATACAAGTTGGTTTAATTTACTCAAGTCTACAAAGTGTTTCTGGGCTATTTACTTTGTTTTCTTTACAAGCTCGGTTGTTTTTCAATGTTAGTTTGAGTCTGCTGCTTCATCTGATAGCGAAGTGATGCCGTCGACTACTAGTCAGATCCCAAATCTCTCACAGACACACATGACAGGACTCGAGTGGCCACGTTACCACTGTATCATTCCGCCCTTAAAGGGATCTCTGAAATTTTGTCTCAACTGATATTTTCGTTGAGACGATAGTCACAATTTTTTTTAAATGAAATTTAGCAATATACCACATTACTTCTTGCTAATACATTTCTTTCTTCACTTTTGAATGCTGGCGGTGCTTTCATTCTAGTGGTAGCATGAGACGGAGTCTACAACTCACACAAGTGGCCCAGGTAGTGCAGCTCATACAGGATGGCACATCAATGCGAGCTGTGGCAAGAAGGTTTGCTGTGTCTGTCAGCGCAGTGTCCAGAGCATGGAGGCCGTAGGAAGGCAACAACCCAGCAGCAGGACCGCTACCTCCGCCTTTGTGCAAGGAGGAGCAGGAGGAGCACTGCCAGAGCCCTGCAAAATGACCTCCAGCAGGCCACAAATGTCCATGTGTCTGCTCAAACGGTCAGAAACAGACTCCATGAGGGTGGTGTGAGTGCCCGACATACACAGGTGGGGGCTGTGCTTACAGCCCAACACCGTGCAGAATGTTTGGCATTTGCCAGAGAACACCAAGATTAGCAAATTTGTCACTGGCGCCCTGTGCTCTTCACAGATGAAAGCAGGTTCACACTGAGCACATGTGACAGACGTGACAGAGTCTGGAGACGCCGTGGAGAACGTTCTGCTGCCTGCAACATCCTCCAGCATGACCGGTTTGGCGGTGGGTCAGTCATGGTGTGGGGTGGCATTTCTTTGGGGGGCCGCACAGCCCTCCATGTGCTCGCCAGAGGTAGCCTGACTGCCATTAGGTACCGAGATGAGATCCTCAGACCCCTTGTGAGACCATATGCTGGTGCGGTTGGCCCTGGGTTCCTCCTAATGCAAGACAATGCTAGACCTCATGTGGCTGGAGTGTGTCAGCAGTTCCTGCAAGAGGAAGGCATTGACGCTATGGACTGGCCCGCCCGTTACCCAGACCTGAATCCAATTGAGCACATCTGGGACATCATGTCTTGCTCCATCCACCAACGCCACGTTGCACCACAGACTGTCCAGGAGTTGGCAGATGCTTTAGTCAAGGTCTGGGAGGAGATCCCTCAGGAGACCATCAGCCACCTCATCAGGAGCATGCCCAGGCGTTGTAGGGAGGTCATACAGGCACGTGGAGGCCACACACACTACTGAGCCTCATTTTGACTTGTTTTAAGGACCTTACATCAAAGTTGGATGAGCCTGTAGTGTGGTTTTTCACTTTAATTTTGAGTGTGACTCCAAATCCAGACCTCCATGGGTTGATAAATTTGATTTCCATTGATAATTTTTGTGTGATTTTGTTGTCAGCACATTCAACTATGTAAAGAAAGAAAAAAAATATCTAGGATGTGTTATTTTAGTGTTCCCTTTATTTTTTTGAGCAGTGTATATTTTTAATTTACCTGCCACAGTGGCTGGTGGACTAAAAAGTTGGAGCACTCAGCTGTTGCTGCCTAGGCCTGTATATTATATACAATATATCTTTTTTTGTTTGGAGACTCCTGTTTGCTTGTTTGGTGTTGAGGGGGTGTACTTGAGGCCACAGTCTCACTTATTTTTTGAGTTTATTTGCAGGCCTATGTGAGGCCCAGTTGGGTAACCCTCTGCCTGTGTATCAGTATTAGGAAGCCTGGGTGTGTGTCACTTGTTTGTGCTGGCATATCATATGCCTGGCGCTGCTGATGCCGGGCTCCATCTCTCCCCGCTCTCCCTCTCAGCTGTGAAAATCACAGAATTTTGAGTACTTGGCAGAAGCTCAGCTGTGTTTTTTTCTTCTTCTGCTTTTCTCCTCCCTAAGGACTTTTATTTTACTTACTGTGCACAGTTGGAAAATTCATTGTCAGTTTTTTATTGTTGACTGCTCATTAAAGAGAACAGCCCGGGAAGAAAACTAAAATTAAAATTCAGATCTCATGGAGTGGATTTCACGCCAATGCCTCCATCTTTGTGGAGGTTGGAAAAGCACTCTCTCTCCCAACGTCCAAGTGTCAGTTGGACCGTGTGTGTAACTATCTATACACACACACACACACACACACACACACACACACACACACACACACACACACACACACACACACACACACACACACACACACACACACACACACACACACACACACACACACACACACACACACACACACACACACACACACACACACACACACACACACACACATCACTAGTGTACACAGTGCATTCGGAAAGTATTCAGACCCCTTGATTTTTTTCCCCCCCACATTTTGTTATGTTATAGCCTTATTTTTACCCCTCAATAAACTATACACAATACCCCTTAATGACAACGCAAAAACAGGTTTGTTAAAATTTGTGAAAAAATGTAATAAAAAAATGTAAATATCACATTTACCTAAGTATTTAGACGCTTTACTCAGTACTTTGTTGAAGCATCTTTGGCAGCGATTACAGCCTCGAGTATTCTTGGGTATGACGCTACAAGCTTGGCACACCTGTATTTGTTTCCTAGTTAAATAAAGGATATTAAAAAAAAGTTGATCCCATTCTTCTCTGCAAATCCTCTCAAGCTCTGTCAGGTTGGATGGGGAATGTTGCTGCACAGCTATGGGTTCAAGTCCAAGCTCTGGCTGGGCCACTCAATGACATTCAGAGACTTGTCCCGAAGCCACTCCTGCGTTGTCTTTGCTGTGTGCTTAGGGTCATTGTCCTGATGGAAGGAGAACCTTCGCCCTAGTCTGGGATCCTGAGCGCTCTGGAGCAGGTTTTCATCAAGGATCTCTCTGTACTTTGCTCCATTCATCTTACCCTTCGATCCTGACTTGTCTACCAGTCCCTGCAACTGAAAAACATCCCCACAGCATGATGCTGCCACCACCATGCTTCACTGTAGGGATGGTTTCAGGTTTCCTCCAGATGTGACGCTTGGGATTCAGGCCAAATAGTTAAATCTTGGTTTCATCAGACCAGAGAATCTTGTTTCTTATGGTCTGAGAGTACTTTGGGTGCCTTTTGGCAAAGTCCAAGTGGGCTGTAATGTGCCTTTTACTGAGGAGTGGCTTCTGTCTGGCTACTTGATCATGAAGGCCTAATTGGTGGAGTGCTGCAGAGATGGTTGTCCTTCTGGAAGGTTTTCCCATCTCCACAGAGGAACTGGGTTCTTGGTCTCCTCCCTGACTAAGGCCCTTCTCCCACGATTGCTCAGTATGGCTGTTGGCCAGCTGTAGGTTGTTCAAAACTTCTTACATTTAAGAATGAAGGAGGCCACTGTGTTCTTGGGAACCTTCAATGCTGCAGAAATGTTTTGTTACTCTTTGCCAGATCCGTGCCTCGACACAATCCTGTCTCGGAGCTCTACAGACAATTCCTTCCACCTCATGGCTTGGTTTTTGCTCTGACATCCACTCTGTGGGACATTTTTATATAGACAGGTGTGTGACTTTCCAAATCATGTCCAATTAATTGAAATTACCACAGATGGACACCAATTTGTAGAAACATCTCAACGATGATCAATGGGAACAGGATGCACCTGAGCTCAATTTCGAGTCTCATAGCAAAGGGTCTGAAAAGTTATGTAAATAAGGTATTTGTTTTTTATTTTGAATACATTTGCAAACATTTATAAAAACCCGTTTTTGCATTGTCATTATGGGGTATTGTGTGTTGGTTGATGAGGGGAAAAACGTATTTAATCCATTTTAGAATAAGGCTGTAACGTAACAAAATGTGGAAAAGGTCAAAGGGGTCTGAATACATTCCGAATGCACTGTCTGTATGCATGTGTGAAGTAAAATAGAATTCAAGTAGGCCAGAGATATGTAGATTATATCTACATACTCACCACAGTGCTTCTCTCCAGTTCAAAGGCAGGAACATACAATGTGGTCCTCTAGGCACTGCATTGTATGTCATAGCTATGTGTTTGTTGTCTAAGAGTTAAATCATGATGTCATAGTGGGCCTCTCAGCTAGTAGTGATTAATCTGCTGTAGCTAATAAACAGATTAACCACACTGGAGAGCAAGGGCCTACAGTTGCATGATTGTCTGCTTGGTTTATCTTGTGTATTAGGAATCCATATTTGCGATGGTGTTTGAATTCCTTAATGCTGTAGACCGACACACACTGGGTTAGGGAGTGTGATTGATTTCAGCCGTCACTTTCTGTGTGATGTGAGCTCCTCTTCTGCCAATACCCAGTTGTGTCGGAAGATTCACTGCCATTTCCTCCAGATGGGGACCTGGAGTGATCTGATCAGACATTGATGTGTCAAGGCATGTCGATAGACCAGGATTACTGAGGAGGCTAAATAGTATTAAACAAAGAAAAGGGCTGTGGCCTTTTAGCTTGTGTTGTGCCCTCTTTTTCTCTTCTACTTTTAACCCCACTCAAGCTCAGTCAGCACAGCTCTCTTCTAGGGTTGGTCTGTATCCAGATTGTCATAGGTTTATACCGTTTCTATACCATCCCGGGGTATATGGTATTATCGAATGTGCACATAAGGGGTGCTATTTAAAAAAAAGAAAAAAAAGATGATGATGATAATTTACAAAAATCTTTGACGCACAAAACAGTTTAGGCAACAGGAATCTTCATCCAGGAGAATATTGCATGTCTCTGCAGTAACCAAGACGCTTGATCTTGACATCTAGCCACTCAGCTAGAAAGTTAGCAAACCAAATGCATATCTGTAGCCCTGAGCTGGATATTATTAATTAGACATCTTAGGTTTGTTATAGTTATATTTAACCTATAGTTTATAAGCAGTGGCTTAGCACACACACCCGCAGTCCAGTGAGGGGATATTGAAAATCATACCGTTGGTATTTCTAAATACCCCGGTAAACGGTTTATCGCCCAAACCTGCTCTCTCCCTTTTTTTTGTTGTCAATTCATCTAATAATAATAATATAATATATGCCATTTAGCAGACGCTTTTATCCAAAGCGACTTACAGTCATGTGTGCATACATTCTACGTATGGGTGGTCCCGGGGATCGAACCCACTACCCTGGCGTTACAAGCGCCATGCTCTACCAACTGAGCTACAGAAGGACCACACACTCTCTCCCCTGTTCAACCTGGAATGCTCTGTCTCTCCTCACCCTGCTCTTCTCTCCCAATCTTGCTCTCCTCTCCCAATCTTGCTCTCCTCTGTGTCTCAGTCAACTGTTGTGTTAATAGAATCCCTGCCTCCCGGAGAGCAAAGTAACAAGATGCCAGTTGGAACCAATACACTTCGACTCGTGGGAAATGTATTTCTCTTATATTTATTTTTGCCTCCGCAATCCTCTCCAGTTGGCACCCTCTCCTCTATTGCTCCATGTAGTCATTTTCACCTTCCTCGAAACCTGGAAAACGAACTTTCAAACCCGCTTTCGATCAGTCCAACCCCAATTTTCTTTTCTTTACCAAAATGAAAATGATGTTCTCCCACATTTTTCTCACCTTCCTTTCCCTCCCCTCTTTCTCAGGCGCTCACATGAAAGTTGAGAGTTTAATTGCTGGAGCGCTATCTTAATGAGGACATGAAAGATAGGGCCCATTGTGTGGCGGGCCGGGCTGGAGTCTACGGCACTGCCTGACATTATCTCCCCTTTGCCGGACTAGGCTTTGTTGGCTAAGGTATACAGCCTTAGCAGCCTGCATCCTGTAGTGTATTTGAACAGCCCCAACCCATTTAGTTTCTAGTTCTCTACTTCAGAACTCTTCAAGTACAATCTGCTTTGGAAATGGCTTCATTCTCCCCAGATTGTCTCTGATGTTCAGTCCCTGCGCTGTCACTCTCCTATTCCTTTCAACTTTTCAGTTGTGTGTGTGTGTGTGTGTGTGTGTGTGTGTGTGTGTGTGTGTGTGTGTGTGTGTGTGTGTGTGTGTGTGTGTGTGTGTGTGTGTGTGTGTGTGTGTGTGTGTGTGTGTGTGTGTGTGTGTGTGTGTGTGTGTGTGTGTGTGTGTGTGTGTGTGTCTATCAGCAGGTGGAAATCCTGTTTGTGTGATTAAGCATGTGTTTTTCCATTAGTGCTGTGCGATTAACGGGAATGTCTGTTGTTTTTCGGTTTTCAAGCAACTAATTGACCAAAATCTATTTCAATTATTTTAATTCCACCCGTATTGCCTTTTTTTTTTTTGTTTTGTTAATTTCAAAATGTTAAAGCACAAAGCAGACAAGTCTTTGGACCTTTACAAACCTGCTGAATGTAAAATATGGTGTGCTTTAGCTTGGGAAAAACATTGTCTTTGGATGACAACAATGTTTATGTCCAACATTAGGGCTGTTTTCTTAAATAAGTTAAATCTGCTCAGTGTTTCCTTGGCACGATACTAACTGTGCAGTATCATCCCGGCCCTAGAGTAGAGGCCTGCTTTCTGCGAGACCCAAACATGGAGGTTTAATTTCCTGTGGCAGATAGGACTGTATAATGCGGGGGGGGGGGGCTCGGGGAGACTGGGTACACTGGGGAGCGAACGATAACGGAGAGAGACAGCGCTGTGCGGTGGCGAATAGTCTGAGAACAAAATGTATAGAAAAGACTGAATTGCATCTGATTCCTTTTTAGAAAAGCAGATGCATCTCCTCTATCGCTCCCCTCTGCAATCTTCCCCTTCTGTCTCCACTTTCGTTTTGTTCAGGACCAGGGAGCAACAGTTAATATTTGTTTCTGAAATGGGAGAGAGGCAGAATAAAGACGCTTTAGCATCATCTCGTTGGTATTTACCGCATTGTTCTTCTGGAGTGGTTCTATAATGTGCAACTAATCGAGCATTGTCAAGCTGCACTGTATGCTTTCCTGTGTGTGTTGGTGGTGGTCAGTCAGGCATGTACAATAATGTGTTTTCTACGGTTTGGGAGCCCAGCTTTGTTGGTCCTTCCCCCCCAGCTGTTAGAGGCATAAATCAAGCCTAAATCAGTTGGTTTCCATGGATATCTATGTGTAGCAGAGGGAAAAAGCTCTCTCTCTCTCTCGATAATTCTCTGTTTCAGCCCTACAGCAATTAATCGGAATGTAATCATTAGGTTAAAAAGCCCTTGTGTGTGAAGTGCGAGACTGTTTCTCCCACCTTTTGGTTTGCTCTCAATAACCTCCTGCAACTTGGAGATGACTGGTGCCGTTGCTATAGAAATTGTTTACTGAATGTGGATTTATTTTGCTCGGGGTCTGTAGATGCCTCACCTCACCTGGGACCTCGGCAGTCCGTAAAACCAAGCATTGAAAGGTTTTATGTGTTTGTTTGTGAGGCTACTGTCTGTAGAATAAAGCGTGGGCAGAAGGAGAATCAGAAAGCCAATAACTATGAGAAGTGACATTCCTTTTTCTCTCTCTAATCTTTCTTTCTCTGGGAACTGAATGTCATCTCTCCTTACCTGTGGTTCCCTGCAGAGCAGATCTCATTCGTTTGTGTGTGGGGGGAGAGTAGTCTGCCAAGGAGAACTGTGGGAGTTGCAGTCAAAATATATTTTATCTTTGAGATTCTTCAAAGTAGCCACACTTTGCCTTGATGACAGCTTTGCTCACTGTTGGCATTCTCTCAAACAGCTTCACCTGGTGATGGCACCTCATGAAGCCATCTATTTTGTGAAGTGCACCAGTCCCTCCTGCAGCAAAGCACCCCCACAACATGATGCTGTCACCCCCATGCTTCGCGGTGGGGATGGAGCAGTGGCTTTAGCAGCCTTTCAGGTTTTGTCGATTATAATACTCATTTTACCTTGGATATCGATGCTTTTGTACCTGTTTCCTCCAGCATCTTCACAAGGTCCTTTGCTGTTGTTCTGGGGTTGATTTGCACTCTTTGCACCAAAGTACATTCATCTCTAGGAGACAGAACGCAGTCTCCTTCCTGAGCGGTATGACGGCTGCGTGGTCCCATGGTGTTTAACCTTGCATACTATTGTTTGTATTTGCTCCCAAGGATGAACCACATTTGTGGAGGTCTACAATTTTTTTTCTGAGGTTTTGGCTGATTTCTTTTGATTTTCCCACGATGTCAATCAAAGAGGCACTTCGTTTGAAAGTAGGCCTCGAAATACATCCACCGGTACACCTCCAATTGACTCAAATGATGTCAATTAGCCTATCAGAAGCATCTAAAGCCTTGACATAATTTTCTGGAATTTTCCAAGCTGTTTAAAGGCACAGTCAACTTAGTGTATGTAAACTTCTGACCCACTGGAATTGTGATACAGTGAATTATAAGTGAAATAATAATAGTAGCCTAGTGGTTAGAGCATTGGACTAGTAACCGGAAGGTTGCAAGTTCAAATCCCCGAGCTGACAAGGTACAAATCTGTCGTTCTGCCCGAACAGGCATTTAACCCACTGTTGCAGTTAACCCACTGCTGTCATTGAAAATAAGAATTTGTTCTTAACTGACTTGCCTAGTTAAATAAAGGTTAAAAAATAAAAAAATTGTTGGTAAAATTACTTGGGTCATGCACAAAGTAGATGTCCTAACTGACTTGTCAAAACTATAGTTTGTTAACAATAAATTTGGAGTGGTTGAAAAACCAGTTTTAATGACTCCAACCTAAGTGTATGTAAACTTCCGACTTCAACTGTATAATATTCCTCTGCATGTGGATATTTATGCAAACCTAGAGATTCCACCAAGTAGGTGTAGATATCACCATAGGCTACTTTGGTCCATTGGTAGGGTTGTCTCACCAGCTGTTCTCCGGGACGTTGAATGGACATATAGGCAAGCCAACAAGAATACGTTTTTCTAAATATCTAGAGCATTCAAGGGCAGGCAAAGACTGGAAGTAGTCGCGCGACATATCTAAGACTAGTGCATTCGATCAATATGAACTTCTCTCGCTAGCCAGTCAGCTAACCGGCTAAAAAGCTATGGGTAAACAAACAATTTTACTAGCTTTATTGTCAGTGTTAGCAGGTCGGGTAACAAATTAGAATGGCAGAATAATTATCATGCACATCATTCGTTGTTGTAATAGCCAAGTATGTCAATAAAAAAGTTGAATGAAATGACAAAAGTGTCAGTAATTTGTTTACGCCAAAGTTAGGATAATATATGGGAGTAATGGGAGCACCCTACGACTGTAACCTAATTGTGGGCATTGTCACGTTAAGTCACGCCTCGCCGCGTGTATCTAAACAATAGTTCAACTAGAGGCAATGAACTTTAACCACAGAGGCCCAGAAAAGGCATGACGTTTTAGTGTCGATGTCACCAAAGCATCCCAGTCATTTTTCTTGCACTGCTAATTTCTGAGGCGATATATCTGATCTGGACAGGGTCTTGCATTAGACACCCTTCTCCTTCCCATGTTTTTAGTCCATGGAGTAATTGTTTACACAGCCATGACACCCAAATCCACACTGCGAAGCGGGCTGCAGCAATCGCCCCCGAAGATCTCACTGTTATTACTGAGAAGCTGCAAAATCCAATTTGGGTCTCTTATCAGATGTATGGCTTGAAATCCATCTCATGTGCCTTTTCAGAGCTGAACCAACTTGCACACTGTGTGAAAATGAGCTGATTGTGGCAGCAAATGGGAAGTTGCTTTCTAGTGCAAGGTTGTTTTTCCACATGAAATGAAAATGTTCTCGTGTCATCTGACACACTTTATCGAATCCTCTTCTTGATAGGACTGTTGCCCTTGGGGGCATTAGGCTATATCTAGTGTGTTTGTGTGGGTTGGGGGCTTACGTGGTTCAGGGCCTTGACTCACACTCAAAAACAGGAGCAAAGGTTTTGATATGGTCAACAAAAATGAGCATTTATATTGGGCAAGCTTCAGTTGCAAAACAAATCCTACTTTTTCTTGCCCATTTAATGCAAAACCGGGTTTCTCTGCTTCTCCTCCCTCCTAGTGGCCTTCTTTCTGCCTGCCTGCTTGGTCGTGGAGGGAGAGTGAGCAAAGGATGGGGTAGTGGGTGGAGAACTGGGGCAGATGGAAGTAGGGGGCCAGGACTGCCTGCTGGGTGCCATTCAGCTCACACAGACCCAGTAGTGTGGGCCAGAGAACACCAGCGTCCAGCAGCCTACCCCCACCTCCCCTCCACCCCTAACCTCTCTCCACACCCCCTGTTCTAAATCCTCTATCTCTCTCCCTCAGCCCCTTCCATGTCTACTCTATTCATGTCTGAATGAAATGGGTTTACACTCCAGCCTTTATACAGTGTAATGTGTTGTGGTTCAGGATTGTGAGAGCTGTTCATTGCCGTTGCCTCACACTGGCTTTGTGTGTCTGTGTGAACAGATGCTTCAGGCGATGAGCTAGGAATCTGGCTTGTAAGAAGAGGTTGCATGTGATAACTAGGGATGTGCATCTTTCCCTTTCAAGATGATTCAATGCGTATCTAGATACAGGAACGATACGTTTCATTTTGAAACTATTCTGTGCGTTTCGGTTCCACAACCATAAGACCCACTAACAATTACATAATTTTATCAATATAGTTTAGCTTGCTTTTTTGGCAATAATCACTAATCTGGATTTCAAGTCGGTCTTTTAAAATACCCCGTTTTGTTACAAATTTAAGCAGAATCATGCACATTGCAAATTCACTAATAATGACTAACTTCTTGAAGCAGACAATATAGAAATTGAACACCGGTCTCATCAACAATTTCTCAAGCCCATGTGCTAGTGATTAGCCAGTTAATCTTTACATTTCAAGTTTAGACAACTTGGATGTATTTGCTAGCTGACAGGGTTGAACAGTGGAATTGTTATGAACACACCCTTCTGTTCATCTGCAACTGTTTAAACAGCATGCAAGCCTGTTCACTTTGTTCAGATGTTGAAATCAAGTGGCCTACCTCATTTCTCAGAATGAGAACGAGTTGCCAATTCCTTATATAACTGTGTTTTATACTTACTGCACATTTATAAAACAGACTAGACAGCTAGTGCAACAGTCTTTGGCTAACATGCTGCTAGTGGTGCCGTGCGCGACAAACTGAACATTCTAAAATATGTCCAAATATTGTGGGCATAGCCTGACTAGATGAACAGCTCCCGACACAAACACACTAATGAAGTGTGTCCATGTGGTAGCTAGTCAGTCTCGCCATTTGATATGTTGTCTTGCTCATTATTACGGCATGTGGTTTGACTGCAACAAGCGCAACAGCCTTCAAATGAAATGGCGGAAAACAAACAATGGCGGCTACATGAAAACTGATCAGAAATTAAATCACTGAATGATTATATTGGAGCAGTAGAACTTCAAAATCGGCTAACATGACTCTTCAAGAACCAAATTAGTGTTACGATACCAGGTTTAGTAAAACAATTCTCAATACCATCACGATACTCGATACTAACACGATACCACGGCAAGAAAAGAAAGCAAGTTGAAAAGTGAAGCACATTTGCATCAAGTTCGGTAAATAAATGCGGGTTAGATTTCTGGGACAGCAAATGCATATGCATCTGGTGGACATCGGACATAAAGTGTTCTAGTCTGTATGGACATTGTTTTGTAAATAATAATTAACTGTTTCAACTGTCTACATGAGAGGTCGACCGATTTTATGATTTTTCAACGCCGATACCGATTAATCGGACGATTTTTATATATATTGTAATAATGACAATTACAACAATACTGAATTAATAATGCACCATTTTATTTTAACTTAAAATAATACATAACATATATTTAGTCTCTAATAAATAATGAAACATGTTCAATTTGGTTTAAATAATGCAAAAACAGTATTGGAGAGGAAAGTAAAAGTGCAATATATACCATGTAAAAAAGCTAACGTTTAAGTTCCTTGCTCAGAACATATAAAAGCTGGTGGTTCAATATTCCCTGTTCTTCTTCAGTTATTAAGAAGTTTTAGGTTGTAGTTATTATAGGAATTATGACGTGTTGACTATTTCTCCAGGCGGCCCAAACTTTTACATATTCCCTGACTCTGCTTGCACTGAATGCAAGAGAAGTGACACAATTTCTATAGTTAATATTGTCTGCTAACATGCATTTATTTGAACTAAATATGCAGGTTTAAAAAATACAATGCAGATAGCCCGGTTAGCCAATGTGCGGGAGCACTGGTTGGTCGGCACAATTGAGGTAGTATGTACATGAATGTATAGTTAATGTGACTATGCATATATGATAAACCGAGAGAAGCAGCAGCGTAAAAAGAGGGGTTGGGGTGGGGGGGAACACAATGCAAATAGTCCGGGTAGCCATTTGATTACCTGTTCAGGGGTCTTATGGGGTAAAAACTGTTGAAGCCTTTTTGTCCTAGACTTGGCACTCCAGTACCGCTTGCCATGTGGTAGTAGAGAGAACAGTCTATGACTGGGGTGGCTGGGGCCTTGACAATTTTTAGGGCCTTTCTCTAACATCGCCTGGTGTAGAGGACCTGGATGGCAGGCAGCTTAGCCCCAGTGATGTACTGGGCCGTAAGCACTACCGTCTGTAGTGCCTTGCGGTCAGAGGCCGAGCAGTTGCTGTACCAGGCAGTGACGCAACCAGTCAGGATGCTCTCGATGTTGCAGCTGTAGAACCTTTTGAGGATCTCAGGACTCATGCCAAATCTTTTCAGTTTCCTGAGGGGGAATAGGCTTTGTCGTGCCCTCTTCATGACTGTCTTAGTGTGTTTGGACCATTCTAGTTTGTTGTTGTGGACACCAAGGAACTTGAAGCTTCAACCTGCTCCAATACAGCCCTGTCGATGAGAATGGGGGCGTGCTCGGTCCTACTTTTCCTATAGTCCACAATCATCTCCTTAGTCTTGGTTACGTTGAGGGATAGGTTGTTTTTCTAGCACCACCCGGCCAGGGCTCTGACCACCTCCCGATATGCTGTCTCGTCGTTGTCGGTGATCAGGCCTACCTCTGTTGTGTCGTCTGCAAACTTAATGATTGTGTTGGAGTCGTGCCTGGCCATGCAGTCGTGGGTGAACAGCGAGTACTGGAGGGGACTGAGCACGCAGCACTGGGGAGCTCCAGTGTTGCTACCTACCCTCACCACCTGGGGGTGGCCCATCAGGAAGTCCAGGATTCAGTTACAGAGGGAGGTGTTTAGTCCCAGGATCCTTAGCTTAGTGATGAGCTTTGAGGGTACTATGGCGTTGAACACTGAGCTGTAGTCAATGAATAGCATTCTCACATAAGTGTTCCTTTTGTCCAGGTGAGAAAGGGCAGTGTGGAATGCAATAGAGATTGCATCAACTGTGGATCTGTTTGGGCGGTATGCAAATTGGAGTGGGTCTAGGGTTTCTGGGATAATGGTGTGATGTGAGCCATGACTATTCTTTCAAAGCACTTCATGGCTACTGATGTGAGTGCTACGAGACGTTAGTCATTTAGGCAGATTACCTTAGTTCCTGGGGCCAAGAACACTATGGCGGTCTGCTTGAAACATGTTGTTATTACAGTTTCAATCAGGGACATGTTGAAAATGTCAGTGAAGACACCTGCCAGTTCGTCAGCACATGCCCGGAGCACACGTCCTGGTAATCCGTCTGGCCCCGCAGCCTTGTGTATGTTGACCTGTTCAAAGGTCTTACTCATGTCGGCTACGGAGAGCGTAATCACACAGTCGTCCAGAACAGCTGATGCTCTCATGCGTGTTTCAGTGTTGTTTGCCTCAAAAAGCGACCATAGCAGTGATTTTAGCTCATCTGGTAGGCTAGTGTCACAGGGCAGCTTGTTTCTGTGCTTCCCTTTGTAGTCTGTAATCGTTTGCAAGCCCTGCCACATAAGACAAGCGACGGAGCCAGGGTAGTATGATTCAATCTATGCCCCTGTATTGACGCTTTGCCTGTTTTGATGGTTCGTCGCAGGGCATAGCAAGATTTCTTGTAAGAGTCCCACACCTTGAAAGCGGCAGCTTTACCCTTTAGTTCAGTGTGAATGTTGCCTGTAATCCATGGCTTCTGGTTGAGGTATGTACGTACAGTCACTGTGTGGACGACGTCCTCGAGGCACTTATTGATAAAAGCCAGTGACTGATGTGGTGTACTCCTCAATGCCATCGGAAGAATCCCGGAACATGTTCCAGTCTGTGATAGCAAAACAGTCCTGTAGTTTAGCATTAGCTTCATCTGACCACTTTTTTTATAGACCGAGTCACTGTTGCTTCCTGCTTTCATTTTTGCTTGTAAGCAGGAATCAGGAGGATAGATTTGTGGTCGGATTTACCAAATGGAGGGAGAGCTTTGTACGCGTCTCTGTGTGTGGAGTACATGTGATCTAGAATTTGTTTCCCTCTGGTTGCACATTTAGCATGTTGATAGAAATTTGTTACAACTGAGGCAAGTAGTGTGGCCTGCAATTTATCACAATATACTCTACATCAGGCCAGCAAAATCTAGAGACTTCCTTAGATTTCGTGCACCAGCTGTTGTTTACAAATATGCACAGACCGTCCCTCCCTCGTCTTACCGGAGTATTGCTGTTCTATTTTGCCGGTGCAGCGTATATCCCGCTAGCTGAATATCAATGTCATCATTCAGCCACGATTCCGTGCAACATAGGATATTACAGTTTTTGATGTCCCATTGGTAGGATATTCGTGATTGTACCTCGTCTAATTTATTGTCCATTGATTGCACGTTGGCGAGTAGCATTGACGGTATAATGGCAGCTTTCCCACTCACCTTCTCCGGTTCCTGGCGAGGCATCCTGGTCTTTGTCCTCTGTACCTGCGTCGCTTCCTCTTGCAAGTAACAGGGATGTTGGTCCTGTGGGGTGTTTGGGGAATGTCCTGTGTGTCCTCCTTGTTGTATAAAAAATATTTGTCTAATCTGAGGTGAGTGATCGCTGTCCTGATGTCCAGAAGCTCTGTTTTGCCGTAAGATACGGTTGCAGAAACATTACGTACCAAATAAGTTACAAATAACGCGAGAAAAAACACATAATAGCACAATTGGTTGGGCGCCCGTAAAACTGCTGCCATTTCTTCCGGCGCCATTTTAAATGCAACGCAAGACAAGCTAGTTAACCTAGTAATGTCATCAACCATGTGTAGTTAACGAGTGATTATGTGAAGATTGATTTCTTATGATTGATTTTTTATGAGATAAGTTTAATGCTTGCTAGCAACTTACCTTGGCTCCTTGAAGGCACAAGGTCCTTTTGACGCTGCACTTGCGTAACAGGTGGTCAGCCTGCCACGCAGTTTCCTCGTGGATTGCAATGTAATCGGCCATAATCGGCGTCCAAAAAGGCAGATTACAGATTGTTATGAAAACTTGAAATCGACCCTAATTAATTGGCCAATGCCGATAAATCGGTCGACATCTAGTCTACATGCCATTCTCATTATTCAAGTATGTTAACTTCTGTGTGTGCAGCATGAGTGAGGAGCTAACATATGCTGCATCCCAGACTCTCAGTGCAGGCTACTAGCAATGAGAAGGTGGAGCAGGTACGTGCCCTCTATAAGTGGTTGGTTGATAGACAGGCATGATCCGTGAGACACATTTGACAGAAGTACCTAAAGTAACACATTCTAGTACTGAGCCATTTTTAATGTTCTACTTTCAAAAAAGTACCAACGTTTCAGTATACCGTGCAACATTAGACCAACTAGAGGAAATGTCAGATTTTCAAGGTAGGCTATTCCATGATGACTGAATTGCACATTGCAAATATTCAACCAAGACTTTGAACTTTTTCAATACCTGGTTTGCATACCCATCCTTGCTTTAGCTTTTACTGGTAAATATCATAACTTTCCTACCGCTTTTCTAACCCTACCGCTGTCGTTCTTTGGTAAGCTGCTCATACAACAACCAGCTGTTTAAAAGCTGTGCGACCGTTTGATAAATAATGAACTTAATAAATGAACAGCTTCGAGAACCCTAACCATTTAAAAAAAGGAATGACATAGGCTATATAAAAATAAATATCATTACAATATGCTTTTTTCTACACTGGCCCAAGGAATGACATAGGCTATATAAAAATAAATATCATTACAATATTTTTTTTCACTGGCCCAAGCGGAGGGGCCACTGACGGGGATGAATGACTGGACCAGAGGGTCTCCAACCCCCCCCCCCCAGGCCAGAGCCCTGTAGGCTATGTTGAGCCCTGACACACACAGACAGGGGCATTCCCGTGCCATTGTTACCACTTCAGAAAGTTGGTTTATTTTTGATCATTTCCACATTTATGATTTGAATAACATGACCTGGCACATTTTTTTTCACTGGCACCTTTGCGACCCATTCAAAATGTGTCGCACTGCCAAGTCAAACAGTCGCAAATGCGGCTGTTTTGGTCGCAGTATCAAACCCTGGGGGTGTGTGTGAGTAAATGGGAAGGTGCACACAACACAGAAGGAGCGAAGGAGACTAAATCAAAAAGACAACATGAGAACAAGTGGACAAAAAAGCTCAAATTAAACAAATCTATTTTTTCATATACACTGATTGTTTAAAGCAAAACTACCAAAACTATTGTTGATGGGAAACCTTAACAATTTAAATGAAAGTCCCGTTCAGCAGGTAGGCTATAGCCAGATGAGTGACATCTCTGGTAAAACACAATTTTCAACAGTGCATAGATAACAATAACCTAGCAAATTGCGCAGGTTGTCACTTAACTAATAAAGCTTAATATCACACAAGCCATTTTAGCATGTAAATGCAAGATGTGCAAGATCAGGAACAGGCCTCCTACCTCATGTTGGTCAGCACACAAAAGCTGGGAACAATGCGCAGTTTGATTAGGCTAATGGTATTCTTGGGGGTTGTTCGGCATGCAAAATAACTTATAAATCAATGACTGTTATTTGTATCGCGTTAAACTGGCCTGTTTGCCTTGGCCAAAACGATAGCGATGCTCAATGTTTATTTGCAGCTAACTCATTCTGCTTGCTCTCTCAATATGCGAGCTCTGTGTGTGTTCACAGACTCTGCAAATGGATTTCCCCTCATTGGGCCTGACCTTTTCACGTTGGCTCTTTTCATTGGAGCTGTACATAATGTTTTCTGCGCCTGCATTAGCATGAGAGGAAGAGTGCCTGGCTGTCAGCTCAGAGATGTCACCTCGTAAACCTTCCCTTTGTCCTCTGCCTCTCGATTCTGATAGAATGTAAAGGGCAGAGAAAGAAAGAAAACCGCTCCCTCACTCTCTGCTGTGGCCAGTTTATGACTATGCTAATGCTGCTCACAGGTGTAGATAACTGTTAGCCTTATGCTAATTGCCCTAATATTAACTTCTCACTCTCCCATGTCGGTAAACAGTTTGCCATTCAATCCACGCTAAGTAGTGGAGGGCTGTCAGACCATTAGGGAAGAGTGTCGAATCTTAAATCTCCATCCCCCTGGCCTGCGGTGTGGTCTGATTATTAGGCTGCTGTGTAATTTGTCCCTGAGGGCCCCAGGTAGAATCCCTCTCCTAAATCAGTACTAATGTACTACCTGCTGCCCGTGTCTCTCTCCCCCTCCACCACCCTCTGTATGGGGTGTATGGCTGCAGAGTTGAGTGAGGGAGAGCGAGGGAAAGGCGAAAGGCGCAGACAATAGGATTAGCAGCACCATCCCCAGCCGGGCAGAATGTGTTTGTGCTGCTTCACCGTTAATTGTCGTATACATCATGGGAGCGGCATAAAGCCATGAATACGATTTGCAGCAACTTTGGTGGGTAAACAATGACAACAGTCCCTGTTTGAGCCGGTGCTGCTGCAAGATGCTTGCAACAGCAGTGAGATGATCCCTCATCCCCTTTATTAAGGTGATAGGAGATGTCAGTGTCTGTTGTAGTGCTGTAGAGGAGGTGTTTGTGTGTCTGTACACATTTGTGGGTGCGTGCCGGGGGTGTGTGCATGTGTTTGTGTGCTCGTGTTTGTGTGTACATGTCATCCTGTGTGCCTTCTTGTATGGGAAGTGGTTAGAGAGCTGGATGTGGGTGTAGCTTAATATGTTCCAGGGGTAAATGAGGGTCGTCAACAATGTTCCTTCAAATCTTTTTGGGGCTCTGAGCAAATGAGCAGTGAGCAGAAACTTGAATGTTGTGAGAATTTTGTGCATCTTCTGCCGCGTATTTACAGTGAACACTGAGGCTGTTCCCTTAGTTTTAGACAGTAGCCAATAGGCTATTGTGGCATAATGTAGTCCTATCAGAGTGGCCTACCAACAAATCCGATGGAGACAATCTCATTATGTTTTCACATGGAAATAGCTTTTGATTTCTACGATATAACCTACAGTAGCCTATACTGGATGTGATGTTCAATGCAGAATTCCATTGCATGAGACTTTAATATTTATATATTTTTATATTATGCAGGGCTTGACATTAATTATTGATGTTTTTACTTGGTCTGTAATACCATGGGCCAAATAGGTGACTGTAAATTGTGTTGTATGATGCAAGAAACCACTTTACAAAATACAATTAATTACCATACAGAACATTTGACAATGTAGGCTACTCCTGCCTATTGGTGTATTTGCACATTCATCCCGGTCTCAAAAAACAGCACTGCCCCTTAAATTAAGGAATTACCTATACTTACCGATAACTGGGCTAACAACTCGCTAACTAGGAAAGAATATCAACAAATGTGCACATGTGCTGCTCTGTGCTCTGATCTGAACTGATTTGAAAAGTGTGTTCACTTGCAGGTGATTGAAAGACCATCCAATATAATTCTACTCCTTTGTGATCTGGCTCTGCCTACAACAAAATCAGACTCAATCTTGCAAAGTAAGATTTGTTTATGTTTGTTGCATTGAAAAGGGGCTGATATAATGTTGATTCGATCACAGAAAGAAAATTGCTCTATATAGTGCAAACTACTGGGGCGAACTCAGTGAAGTTCAATCTCTTGCGTCTTCTGCGCAGATGAAATGGCAGGCCACCCAGAGATGCACGAGATTGAACTTCATCGAGTTCGCCCCATTAGTTTGCACTATATAGAGCACATTTTTTTCTGTGATATAATCAACATTATATCAGCCCCTTTTCAATGCAACAAACATAAACAAATCTAACTTTGCAAGATTGAGTCTGATTTTTTTGTAGGCAGAGCCAGATCACAAAGGAGTGGTATTGTATTAGTGGGTAGGTGCGCAGTTTAGCGGGAACATTTGTGATGTGTAATACATACACTGTATGTACCAAAGTATGTGGACACCCCTTCAAATTAGTGGATTTGGCTATTTCAGCCACACACGTTGCCAACAGGTGTATAAAATCGAACACACAGCAATGCAATCTCCATAGATGAACATTGGCGGTAGAATAGCCTTACTGAAAAGCTCAGTGACTTTCAACGTGGTACTGTAAGGTGATGCCACCTTTCCAACAAGTCAGTTCGTCAAATTTCTGCCCTGCTAGAGCCGCGAAGTGGTAGGCAACACAAGTTCACAAAACGGTTATGCTGAGTGCTGAAGCGCGTAGCACTTACAAATCACCTGTCCTGGTTGGAACACTCACTACAGAGTTCCAAACTGCCTCTGGAAGCAAAATCAGCACACAAACTGTTCGTTGGGAGCTTCATGAAATGGGTTTCCGTGGCCGAGCAGCCAAGCGTCGGCTGGAGTGGTGTAAAGCTCGCGGCCATTGGACTCTGGAGCACAGGAAACCGTTCTCTGGGGTGATGAATAACTCTTCATCGTCTGGAAGTCCGATGGATGAATCTGGGTTTGGTGGATGCCAGGAGAATGCATAGTGCCAATTGTCGAGTTTAGTGGAAGATAATAATGGTCTGGGGCTGTGTTTTTCATTGTTTGGGCTAGGACCCTTAGTTCCAGTGAATAGAGATCTCAATGCTACAGCATACAATGATATTTTATACGATTCTGTGCTTCCAACTTTGTGGCAACAGGTTGGGGAAGGTCCTTTCCTGTTTCAGCATGACAATGCCCCTGTGCACAAAGCGAGGACCATACAAAAATTGTTTGGCAAGATCTGAGTGGAATCTCTTGACTGTCCTGCACAAGAGCAGCCCCCTCAACCCCATTGAACACATATGAGCCTAATGGTCCAAAATCAGTGCCCCACCTCACTAATGCTCTTGTGGCTGAATGGAACCAAGTCCCCACAGCAATGTTCCAACATCTAGTGGAAAGCCTTCCCAGAGGAGTAGAGGCTGTTATAACAGCAAAGGGGGGCCAACTCCATATTAATGCCCATGATTTTGGAATGAGATGTTGGACGAGCAGGTGTCGACATACTTTTGGTCATGTAGTGTATGTAAAGCTGTGTACTGGTGTGTTATTCGTCTTTTATAGCGGTAGCAGGAGATAGCAGTGCATTATTTATCTGCCCAGGCAGATTCCGCTCCATCAGGGGCAGCGTCCGTTTGACATTTGATGCATTTATGCAGCAGGAGCATTTTCTGGAGCATACTAGGTTGAGTAGCAGGCTACAGCACAACATCTACCTCCATACCACTTTGGTACCCCCTCCACCACCACCACTACCCTACCTTCAACTGTGAGCTCCCCTCGCCTTCCTTCCCCTAACTGTTTCCCCAGCAGGGCCTAAAATGAACATGTGCGGGTAAGATTTATATTTCACCAGCCACAGGGCTCCACAGTGCGAGTGTTTCACTTGCATTTGTGAATGAAAATAGTCAAATATGATCACATTTATAGTAAAATATTTTATCGTTTTCAAAGTATTTCCACCATTTTGTTTCATAGCTGGTTAATTAATTGCACAAAGTCAAAGAACTACGAATCTTATTGAGCCTATTCCACCTAGTGCTGCAACACTGCCTGGCTGGGAGCTGTGCTTTAGAAGTGCTGTGCACAGGCATAAAAGTTGGTCTAATTTACTTGAAAAAATAGTCTGCTCAAGTGAGACTTTGCCCTTGTGTTTGTTGGCTATTTACATGGTTTTGATCACAAGGTAGGTTGTTTTTCTATGTTTGAATTTCAACTGCTAGGGAAGAGAAGACGATGCTTCTACTCGTCAGGCACAAAAACATGACTAGTCGCGCTACCACGGTAACCTCCCCTTTAACTTATTTGGGACTGGGGGGCAGTATTGAGTAGCTTGGATGAATTAGCTGCCCAGAGTAAACTGCCTGCTACTCAGGCCCAGTTGCTAATATATGCATATTATTAGTATATTTGGATAGAAATCTGTTTGAATGATGTCTGTGAGTTTACCAGAACTCATATGGCAGGCAAAAAACTGAGAAAAAATCCAAGTAGGAAATCTAAGGTTTGTAGGTTTTCAAGTCTTAGCCTATCCAATATAAAGTGTCTTTGGGGTCATATTGCACTTCCTAAGGCTTCCACTAGATGTCAACTGTCTTTAGAACCTTATTTGATGCTTCTACTGTGGAGGTGGGAATGAGAGCTGAATGAGTCAGGGCTCTGCCAGAGTGCCATGAGCTGATCACGCGCGCTCATGTGAGAGCGACCTGCGTTCCATCGCATTTCTACAGACAAAGGAGTGCTCCAGTTGGAACATTATTGAAGATTTATGTTAAAAACATCCTAAAGATTGATTCTATACTTCGTTTGACATGTTTATACGAACTGTAATATTATTTTTTGTCTGAACTTTTGCCTGGACTTGCCAGCGCCTCGCGAGTTTGGATTGTGTACCAAATGCGCGAACAGAAAGGAGGTATTTGGACATACATGATGGACTTTATTGAACAAATCAAACATTTATTGTGGAACTGGGATTCCTGGGAGTGCATTCTGATGAAGATCATCAAAGGTAAGTGAATATTTATTATGCTATTTCTGACTTCTGTTGACTCCACAACATGGCGGATATCTGTATGGCTTGTTTTGTCGTCTGAGCGCTGTACTCCGATTATTGCATGGTGTGCTTTTTCGGTGAAGATTTTTTGAAATCTGACACAGCAGTTGCATTTAGGAGAAGTTTATCTAAAGTGTCATGCATAACACTTGTATTTTCATCAACATTTATGATGAGTATTTCTATGAATTGATGTGGCTCTCTGCAAAATCAGCGGATGTTTTGGAAGCAAAACATTACTGAACGTAATGCGCCAATGTAAACTGAGATTTTTGGATATAAATATGAACTTTATCAAACAAAAAATACATGTATTGTGTAAAATGAGTGATCTTCATCATATGACAAAGGTTAATGATTCATTTGATGTATATTTCTGCTTTTTGTGACTCCTCTCTTTGGCTGGAAAAATGGCTGTGTTTTTCTGTGACTAGGTACTGACCTAACATAATAATTTGGTGTGCTTTCGTCGTATAGGCTTTTTGAAATCGGACACTGTGGCTGGATTTACAACAAGTTTATCTTTAAAATGGTGTAAAATACTTGTATATTTGAGAAATTGTAATTATGGGATTTCTGTTGTTTTGAATTTGGCGCCCTGCAATTTCACTGGCTGTTGGCGAGGTGGGACGCTACCGTCCCACATATCCCAGAGAGGTTAAAGGGGCAGGTGAACATTTTTGTCTCGTCTGTGATATTTTGGTTAAAAGACTCAGGTCCCAATTTTTTTAATAAAACAATATAACACATATATTACTAGTAAGAAGTAAATTAGGTATTGTTTTAGAAACATTACAAAGTATGTCCATTTGTTTTTGTGTGTTGGTGTAATTTTCGCAGCTAAAATATATTTTGTTTATGAAAAGGTTTGTTATCTCCGCTGTTATGTTGTCCTGTCTGAACTGACAAGGTAAAGATAAAACCTCATTCATTGGGACCAGCTCCTTCACAACATTGCTCAATTATTATACATGTAGTGGCTGGTAAATCTACCTGCCAGGGTGGCTGGTGGACCAAATTGCCCCCTTACCCTGAATGAATCTCATCAGTATCTCTAACATGGACACCTCTCCAATATCAGTTCCTTTATAATCACAGATAGGTGACAGGACTGGATAGGATTTATCCCTATTTCTTATCATGTCGTGCCATGGAAGCTAGTTAAAACGTACTATTTAGAGACTGCTTCTGTGGGTCTGGACTGGGAGCCCTCTCTCGCTCTCTGGCCTGCCCTTGGATCAGTTGGTTCTGCCCACTACAAAGCAAATTCCACCTGGTAGAAAGAGAGGGTGACTCAGGGTCTAGTCAAGCCAAGGTGAGGGCTCTCTTCCAGCATCATACCACCATGTGATGCTATTGAGCCAGCTTGTCTGTTTTCGTCTATCATCTCTCTTGCTCTGTCGTCCTTGACAACCCTGGGGCTTCAAGCTGTGAGGAGGACTGAGGGACATATTGCCTTTCAAACTGGGCAACCGTGAAACACTTTTCTCCCTCTTTTTAAATGGAAGAGACTGCTGTGAAGATGCTGTTTGCACCCCCTCCCCCACAGCACTATGTGTATTTTAAGCTCGCTTGCTGAGGTGGGCAGCTCATATTAATGTAGGTGTGAACAGCAGGGGTTCATTTTTGGATCATTAATGAATCCCGTTTCTCTCCTCTTCTCTGCAGGCCCTCGTCTCGTCTCGCCTCATAGACTGCTGCTCACGCTGAGGTAAGGTGCTCTTCAAAGACAACTGGATGTGCTGTTCTGTGTGTATATTCTTTAGGGTGTGGGTGTTTGTGTGCATGCATGTGATTTCATACAGTGTGTGTGTACGTTCACACATCCCATGTGTGTGTTATTTTGTGAATGTGTTGGTGTCACAGGATGATAGTAATAATATAATAATATATGCTATTTAGCAGACGCTTTTATCCAAAGCGACTTACAGTCATGTGTGCATACATTCTACGTATGGGTGGTCCCGGGGATCGAACCCACTACCCTGGCGTTACAAGCGCCATGCTCTACCAACTGAGCTACAGAATTTAACATGGCACAGAGCTTTGCATTTGCTGGTTCTATGATTGGTTCACTTGTGGACCCTGGCTTACAATGGCTCATATTGACTGAATCACATAGCAACTATACCTGAATCAACAGCATCACAGTCTCACAGAACATTCTCACACCGACTTTGACCTGGATTTTGAAGTGGGATTAGACACGCCCACGACCTGAATATCTTTATCTGATTTTAACATCCAAAAACAGAAATGTGAACTGACAAACAGCACACGCATGTACACACGCATCGGCAGAAAGAAGCAAGGGGGCAGCCACCCATATCGAAGGCAACTGGATCCCAGTGAAGGGGCTTTGTTGGGGAGGGAAACGACAGCATGGAAATCAAAGGACCCCTGCTGCCATTGCTCAGGCCTAACTTTGTCAAACATGGGTCTGAACCCAAGCAGGATGGAAGCTTTTCATGTCTTTGGGTTGGCTTCATCTAGGGTTGGGCAATAGTACGATAGCATTGTAAATTGCCGATGATTGACAGCCATCGTTGATGGTGACAACATCGTGATGTAACAGACGATGGTTAAGCCTATTGGATCTTGACTGACGCTGTGTCTCGCAGCGCACGGCAGGGCAGCACACAAGTGCCATTTTGAGGAATATTCCTATTCCTATTTGCTATAGCCTATTTCAATAAATATGTTATATAGCCTACAGAACGCAAGAGAGGAATGTAGGCCAGACAGAACAGAGAATTCCACCAAAGCGGTGCAAAATTCAAAGCAAGAAAATATTGTTTCTCTCTTCGATGCGTGGGCAATAGGCAAAAGCAGTAACCTTTTTTTATTTTAGCGACTTTGTCTAGCTGTAAACAACAACAACTAAAAACAACTAAAAAAGCCTATATTCCATTCTCTCGTCATTTTATAGGCCATGAATATGACTGGCGGCTATGCTACATCGTTTTATGCATAGCTTTCTCCCAACCAAACAATGAATGTAACAGAGTTCCATCTCCAAGTTATTTGAATCGCCTAAAAAAAAAAGTAAGGTAGCCAGAGGACTAATAATGAGGGAACATTCAATGGCTTATAAAAAAAATGTCATTACAAGTTTAATCAAGTTGAAGCTTATTTTGTAAGAAATTATCCATGCGGTTCGGGTAATCCCTCCATGTGAGGTTGAAAACCAAACGGCCAATAATCTATCCTCCTCCTCCTAGCCCTATCATAAAAGCTTCAAGACAAGTAAAAATGATGAACAGCAGCTTATTTCTAGCCTACAAAGTTGTTGTGGCTTTCAAAAAGAGTAATAATGAAAGTCTGTAGCCTAAACCTAGGCCTAGGCTATTCTTAATCACAGCTTTATGAGAGAGTGAAAAAAAAACTATATTTATTTTTATATCATTTTACGAGACAGATAAAGTAATTATTATCCATTTCTGCTTCTAGGCCTATAACCTAGCCCTCTAGGGTAAGACAGCCCGTTTCTCATCAGACAGTCACTGCGCCATCATTTGCACACCCCACCGATACATGCACACAAACCTCTTCTGCTCCGCCACCAGAAATGGATATTAGAGAAGATTTTCCATTGCCTTCACTTAGCCTCTTCCCAGGCTTTGAACAACTTCTTTCAGCATGATTCATCCAGCTGCATTCGATTTTGAGCTATAGCCCAATAGGGGGGCAGCCCAATAGGGGTGATATCATCGTATATTACAATATTTTAGGGGTACATAATCATGATAGGACAAAGGTTTCATCACCATACTAGTACGGAGCCTGACCCTGCCAAATTACAGTACAGTGGAGTCTTTCTTTTCAGTCCCTAAACAGATGATTCCTTGCTTCCAACCCTATGTTTTCATTGTATCAACGGTTGTACTGAAAGACCAGGTTCAAGGGGCTTAAGACTCTCCTTGCACACCCTTGCTCGATGTTGTGGCGTAACATACAAAGGTCACACATTCATGTCTCACAGTGTTACCTTTGGTTTCTCACCAGCTGTCTTTTTCTATATTCTCCTTGTATTCCTTCTTCCTTCCTCCCAAAGGATGAATGATTAATTTAAAGCCTCCAGATAATAGTTCAGTTGGTGCTCTAGCGCCGGTGCCCTGGGTCACTTCTCCTTCTCCCACCTTCAGATCACAGTACCCAAACAAGAGGCCCCTTTCTCTGTCCCTGGCAACCCACAAGCTCGGCCTCTTAGATCAACCACCCCCCCTACGGCTGGCAGTGCTTTCACTCCCCCCCCCCCCCCCCCCCCTTCCTTCTGGTGTTGGTGTACTAATGTGTTTCTATAATTCATTGTTAGTTTGGGAAAGGCATGTTCACCCAGCCCCGATCACCCGCAGTGATGCATCTGTGAGTGATTTTCCAATGACAAATAAATGAAATCGGTGGGGTGAAGGGAGGGTGAGGAGAGAACAACAGGAAAACAGACGATTCATTATATTTATTCTGTTGCATTGAGCAGGCCAACGTGTCAATCATCTGCAGAGCCTTGTTTCATTCCAAACTTGCCACTTTATGAATTGGAAAAACTTAGTGAAAGAGATGTACTTACAGCACACACTAAGGCTGACCCCATTTAGTTGACTGGTCGATTGTTTTTTAGTCGATAGACTGTTGGTCGACCGAGATTTAGTCGAGCATGAGCAAAAAATACATAATATCATGGTGTACAGGACAACTATCTAATCCACCCATGTCTGAGTGGACTGATCCATTGTAAATTCCGTGGGGTTGGCACAGTCCATCAGTGTGGTACGGAAATTGTATATGGCTATATTACATAAAATTGAAGTCGGATGTTTACATACACTTAGGTTGGAGTCATTAAAACAGTTTTTCAACCACTCCACAAATTTATTGTTAACAAACTATAGTTTTGGCAAGTCGGTTAGGACATATTCTTTGTGCATGACACATGTCATTTTTCCAACAATTGTTTACAGACAGATTATTTCACTTATAATTCACTGTATCACATTTCCAGTGGGTCAGATGTTTACATACACTAAGTTGACTGCCTTTAAACAGCTTAGAAAATTCCCAAAAATGGTGTCATGGCTTTAGAAGCTTCTGATAGGCTAATTGACATAATTTGAGGTGTGTTAACCTCTGGCCAAAAGCCAGGGAAAATGCAGAGTGCCAAATTCAAATATACTACTATAAAAATCTAACTTTCATTAAATCACACATGCAAGAAAGCAAATTAAAGCTACACTTTTTGTGAATCCAGCCAACATGTCAGATTTCAAAAAGGCTTTTCGGCGAAAGAAAGCGATGCTATTATCTGAGGATAGCACCATGGTAAACAAAGGGAGAAACCATATTTCAACCCTGCAGGCGTGACACAACGCAGAAATAAAAATATAATTCATGCCTTTGACGAGCTTCTTTCGTTGGCACTCCAATATGTCCCATTAACATCACAAATGGTCCTTTTGTTCAATTAATTCCGTCGATATATATCCAATGTCCATTTATTTGGCACGGTTGATCCAGAACACCGGTTCCAACTTGCTCAACGTGACTACAAAATATCTCAAAAGTTACCTGTAAACTTTGAAATATTTTGGCAAACTACTTTTGTAATACAACTTTATTTTTTTTAAACGTAAATAATCGATAATATTGAAGACGGGATGATCTGTGTTCAATACAGGAAGAAAACAAACTGAAGCTAGCTTTCTGGTCACGCGCCTCTATCTAACAGTACACTTCAAGTGACCCTCGTTCAAGATGGCCGTACTTCTTCATTACACAAAGGAATAACCTCAACCAATTTCTAAAGACTGTTGACATCCAGTGGAAGCGATAAGAACTGCAAGAAGGTCCCTTAGAAATCTGGATTCCCATTGAAAAGAGAGTGACTTCAAAAAAAGAACATCTGAATGTTTTGTCCTTGGGGTTTCTCCTGCTAAATAAGTTCTGTTATACTCAGACATGATTCAAACAGTTTTAGAAACTTCAGAGTGTTTTCTATCCAAATCGACTAATAGGCATATCTTATCTTCTGGGGATGAATAGCAGGCAGTTGAATTTGGGCATGCATTTAATCCGGACATGAAAATACTGCCCCATGTCACCAAGAAGTTAACTGCCTTGTTCAGGGGCAGAACGACAGATATTCTCCTTGTCAGCTCGGGGGATCCAATCTTGCAACCTTACAGTTGACTATTCCAATGCTCTAACCACCTGCCTCTTGTTGCACTCTACAAGGAGACTGACTGCCTGTTACGTGAATGCAGTAGAAGCCAAGGTAAGTTGCTAGGTAGCATTAAACTTATCTTATAAAAAACAATCAATCATAATCACTAATTATAACTACACATGGTTGATGATATTACTAGTTCATCTAGCGTGTCCTGCGTTGCATATAATCGATGCAACCTTGGGGGATGATTTAACAAGTGCATTTGCGAAAAAATCACAATCGTTGGACGAATGTACCTAACCATAAACACCAATGCCTTTATTAAAATCAATACACAGAAGTATATATTTTTAAACCTGCATATTTAGATAAAAGAAATCCAGGTTAGCAGGCAATATTAACCAGGTGAAATTGTGTAACTTCTCTTGCGTTCATTGCACACAGAGTCAGGGTATATGCAACAGTTTGGGCAGCCTGGCTTATTGCGAACTAATTTGCCAGAATTTTACGTAATTATGACATTGAACAACCTTCAATGTTACATGTAACAAGAATATTTAGACTTAGGGATGACACCTGTTAGATAAAATACCGAACGGTTCCATATTTCACTGAAATAATAAATGTTTTGTTTTTGAAATTATAGTTTCTGGATTCAACCATATTAATGACCAAAGGCTCGTATTTCTGTGTGTTATGTTATAATTAAGTCTATGATTTGATAGCGCAGTCTGACTGAACGATGGTAGGCAGCAGCAGGCTCGTAAGCATTCATTCAAACAGCACTTTAGTGCATTTTGCCAGCAGCTCTTCGCAAGCACATCGCTGTTTATGACTTCAAGCCTATCAGCCTAATGACTGGTGTAACCGATGTGAAATGGCTAGCTCGTTAGCGGGGTGCGCGCTAATAGCTTTTCAAACGTCACTCGCTCTGAGACTTGGAGTAGTTATTCCCCTTGCTCTGCAAAGGCCGTTGCTTTTGTGGAGCGATGGGTAACACTGCTTCGAGTGTGGCTGTTGTCGTTGTGTTCCTGGTTCGAGCCCAGGGTTGGAGCGAGGAGAGGGACGGAAGCTATACTGTTACACTGGCAATACTATAGTGCCTATAAGAACATCCAATAGTCAAAGGTTAATGAAATACAAATGGTATAGAGAGGGTCCTATAAATACTATATTAACTACAACCTAAAAGCTCTTACCTTGGAATATTGAAGACTCGTGTTGAAAGGAAACACCAACTTTCATATGTTCTCATGTTCTGAGCAAGGAACTTAAACGTTAGCTTTTTTACATGGCACATATTGCACTTTTACTTTCTTCTCCAACACTTTGTTATTGCATTATTTATTATTTTGCATTAGCCAAATTGAACATGTTTAATTATTTATTTGAGGATAAATAGATTTTATTGATGTATTATAGTAAGTTAAAATAAGTGTTCATTCAGTATTGTTATAATTGTCATTATTACAAATAAATAAATACAAATCGGCCGATTAATCGGCTTTTTTGGTCCGCCAATAATCGGTGTCGGCGTTGAAAAATCGTAATTGGTCGACCTCTAGAGGAAACAGGTTCAAAAGCATCAATATCCGCAGTAAAACGAGTCCTATATAGACATAACCTGAAAGGCCGCTCAGCAAGGAAGAAGCCACTGCTCCAAAACCGCCATAAAAAAGCCAGACTACGGTTTGCAACTGCACATGGGGACAAAGATCTTACTTTTTTGGAGAAATGTCCTCTGGTCTGATGAAACAAAAATAGAACTGTTTGGCCATAATGACCATTGTTATGTTTGGAGGAAAAAGGGGGAGGCTTGCAAGCCGAAGAACACCATCCCAACCGCGACGCATGGGGGTGGCAGCATCATGTTGTGGGGGTGCTTTGTTGCAGGGGGGAGGAAGGAAAATTATGTGGATATATTTAAGCAACATCTCAAGACTTCAGTCAGGAAGTTAAAGCTTGGTCGCAAATGGGTCTTCCAAATGCACACTGGGAATGTGATGAAAGAAATTAAAGCTGAAATCAATCATTCTCTCTACTATTTTTCTGACATTTCACATTCTTAAAATAAAGTGGTGTTCCTAACTGACCTAAGACAGGGAATTTTTACTAGGATTAAATGTCAGGAATTGTGAAAAACGGAGTTTAAATGTATTTGGCTAAGGTGTATGTAAACTTTTGACTTCCAACTGTGCAACACTAATAAAAATATTATTTTAGAGCAAATATGGTTTCCCTTGCATTGGATAGTGGTTGCTGTCCACGGATCAGAAACACATCAGTGCGCATTTGAATTGGTGCCTTTTCCTCGGCCATGTTGATATGTGCATAATAGCAAAGTTACCCAGCATATTGGTGTTGAGAACAATGCGGCAGAGGCAACAGCAGAATGAGCTGCCTTTTCCTTATTGTCTAACAGTGAGGAGAGAGGAAACCCCAACTTAATTAGGTCTATAATCAATAGCCTAAGTGTTGAATGTGCCTGGCTTTATAAATCATCAATACATCCACAGATGACAGATCCTGTATCTGTTTCCTGTTTAGTGTTTGTTTAATAGCCCACTGATTCCGTGAGCACCGAGCCTCACGCAATAACATGTCAAGTAAACGATTTCACAAATTCAGCTGTTTTTATTCTTGCTTTGCTGTAATATAGCAAGATAGTCCCTTTAAATACTTAGTCCCTTTGAATACTTAGTCCCTTTGAATACTTAGTCCCTTTGAATACTTAGTCCCTTTTGAATATTTAGTCCCTTTGAATACTTAGTCCCTTTGAATACTTAGTCCCTTTTGAATATTTAGTCCCTTTGAATACTTAGTCCCTTTGAATACTTAGTCCCTTTGAATACTTAGTCCCTTTTGAATATTTAGTCCCTTTGAATACTTAGTCCCTTTGAATACTTAGTCCCTTTTGAATATTTAGTCCCTTTTGAATACTTAGTCCCTTTGAATACTTAGTCCCTTTGAATACTTAGTCCCTTTTGAATATTTAGTCCCTTTGAATACTTAGTCCCTTTGAATACTTAGTCCCTTTGAATACTTAGTCCCTTTGAATACTTAGTCCCTTTGAATACTTAGTCCCTTTGAATACTTAGTCCCTTTGAATACTTAGTCCCTTTGAATACTTAGTCCCTTTGTATACTCAGTCCCTTTGAATACTCAGTCCCTTTTGAATACTTAGTAGCTTTACACTTTGTTTTTCTTTTTTCGTTGGAACATTCTCTCCTTGATTATTCATAACTTACTTAGTTTATACTGTTCCAAATTGTCCGAATTTTTAAATGTATATTAATAATAACGCTCTATTTCTTGATCTCCTTCTCTTTGTTATTATTATTATTATTATTATGATCATAAGTAATGTCATTATCATTAGTAGGTTTAGTATACCTGCCTTGTATAACCACCATTGAGCTGTAGGCCAAAGAGCATATAACACAATAGATCTGGTTTAGATAAAACAATGAAAAATATATATATTTTTATTTTTATTGTTGTATCTTTAAAATGAACAAGATAAAACAAACATTCAGATAGGATGATGGGGACAATTTCAGTGAAAAACACAAGAGGGCAACAGTACTTGTGCAACGTTTCAGAATGATAACTTCCAAAATGAGTGTGCTACATGACATTTATCATGAAGTCACCCAGGTGTCCCACACAAGTAGCCCAAATGTACCCAAGTGGCCAAATTGGTGAAGGTATACATTTTGAAACACATAACTATGTACAAAATACCAAAATGGTATTCTAACACACCACCCCAAAAAATGGAGAAAAAAAATATGGGGGAAAAAATGAAGAAAAAAATATATACATTTACAAAATAATATGGGTAACATGGATAACTATTTACACACTTTCAATATTTGGAAGACCCTCAGTCCTCTATCAAATCAAATTTATTTATATAGCCCTTCGTACATCAGCTAATATCTCAAAATCCTGTACAGAAACCCAGCCTAAAACCCCAAACAGCAAGCAATACAGGTGTAGAAGCACGGTGGCTAGGGAAAAAACTCCCTAGAAAGGCCAAAACCTAGGAAGAAGCCTAGAGAGGAACCAGGCTATGAGGGGTGGAGATAACAGAACATGGCCGAGATTTTCAAACATTCATAGATGACCAGCAGGGTCAAATAATAATAATCACAGTAGTTATAGAGGATGCAACAGGACAGCACCTCAAGAGTAAATATGAACAGTTTAGGGTTCCATAGTCGCAGGCAGAACAGTTGAAACTGGAACAGCAGCAAGGCCAGGTGGACTGGGGACAGCAAGGAGTCATCATGCCAGGTAGTCCTGACGCATGGTCCTAGGGGTCAGGTCCTCCGATAGAGAGAAAGAGAGAATTAGAGAGTGCATACTTAAATTCACACAGGACACCGGATAAGACAGAAGAAGTACTCCAGATATAACAAACTGACCCTAGCCCCCCGACACAGACTACTGCAGCATGAATATTGGAGCCTGAGACAGGAAGGGTCAGGAGACACTGTGGCCCCATACGATGAGACCCCCGGACAGGGCCAAACAGAAAGGATATAACCCCACCCACTTTGCCAAAGCTCTACACAATATTGTGCTGCTGATGCCAGGTGCCATAGCAGTCTCTTTCTGCATAGCAGTCTCTTTCTGCTGTAAAGCAGAGGGTCACCAAGCATGTGGCGCAGATGATGGAAAATCACATTGTGGGATTTTTATGAATTTATTTGCAAATTATGGTGGAAAATAAGTACTTGGTCAATAACAAAAGTTTTATCTCAATACTTTGTTATATACCCTTTGTTGGCAATGACAGAGGTCAAACGTTTTCTGTAAGTCTTCACAAGGTTTTCACACACTGTTGCTGGTATTTTGGCCCATTCCTCCATGCAGATCTCCTCTAGAGCAGTGATGTTTTGGGGCTGTTGCTGGGCAACACGGACTTTCAACTCCCTCCAAAGATTTTCTATGGGGTTGAGATCTGGAGACTGGCTAGGCCACTCCAGGACCTTGAAATGCTTCTTACGAAGCCACTCCTTTGTTGCCCGGGCGGTGTGTTTGGGATCAATGCCCTTGCTGATGGAAGGTTTTCACTCAAAATCTCACGATACATGGCCCCATTCATTCTTTCCTTTACACAGATCAGTCGTCCTGGTCCCTTTGCAGAAAAACAGCCCCAAAAAACATGATGCTTCCACCCCCATGCTTCAAAGTAGGTATGGTGTTCTTTGGATGCAACTCAGCATTCTTTGTACTCCAAACACGACGAGTTGAGTTTTTACCAAAAAGTTATATTTTGGTTTCATCTGACCATATGACATTCTCCCAATCTTCTTCTGGTTCATCCAAATGCTCTCTAGCAAACTTCAGACGGGCCTGGACATGTACTGGCTTAAGCAGGGGGACACGTCTGGCACTGCAGGATTTGAGTCCCTGGCGGCGTAGTGTGTTACTGATGGTAGGCTTTGTTACTTTGGTCCCAGCTCTCTGCAGGTCATTCACTAGGTCACCCTGTGTTTTTCTGGGATTTTTGCTCACCGTTCTTGTGATCATTTTGACCCCACGGGGTGAGATCTTGCATGGAGCCCCAGATCGAGGGAGATTATCAGTGGTCTTGTATGTCTTCCATTTCCTAATAATTGCTCCCACAGTTGATTTCTTCAAACCAAGCTGCTTACATATTGCAGATTCAGTCTTCCCAGCCTGGTGCAGGTCTACAATTTTTTTTCTGGTGTCCTTTGACAGCTCTTTGGTCTTGGCCATAGTAGAGTTTTGAGTGTGACTGTTTGAGGTTGTGGACAGGTGTCTTTTATACTGATAACAAGTTCAAACAGGTGCCATTAATACAGGTAACGAGTGGAGAACAGATGAGCCTCTTAAAGAAGAAGTTACAGGTCTGTGAGAGCCAGAAATCTTGCTTATTTGCAGGTGACCAAATACTTGTTTTCCACCATAATTTGCAAATAAATTCCTTAAAAATCCTACAATGTGATTTTCTGGAATTTTTTTCCTCATTTTGTCTGTCATAGTTGAAATGTACCTATGAAGAAAAGTACAGGCCTCATCTTTTTAAGTGGGAGAACTTGCACAATTGGTGGCTTACAAAATAGTTTTTTGCATGCACGTGTCATGTAAAGAGAGCAAGGATTAAGGGAATAGGGAATGTTTTTCTAAAGGAATCAGAGATTTTGGTAACGGAACTATTCAGTCAGAAAAGGCTGTAATTTATGTTGCAGCTTCAGCAACGCGGTAAACACGTTGATGTTCTGTGGCGCTCGCTGCAGCTGGGAGGAGAGAGGGAAAATGGATGCCAGTCACACAGTCACTTGCTGTCTTTTTCTTTTTGACGTTGAAAATGTTTGTCTAATCGATTGGTCGAAAGAACAGACCTCTCTTGGTTGACTTTTTTTCGGACACCCCTAGTACGTACACACACATGAGTATATTCTGACTCATGCACACATGCACTCTTTGTGCACACAAAGACCTTCTGACACCTACACTATCTGGCACATACACAGTGTCTTAGGGCACTCGCATGAACCCATATAACTCCCTCTATTTCACACATACTCTATCTTCTCTCCTATCTCGCTTTGTCTTCCAACTCTCCTCTCTCTCTGTTTCCTCCACTCTCCTCTCCCCCATATCTTCTCCCTATTTTATCCATATGGCTGGGTGCTAATAACCCTGGTGGCTATGCTGGTGTCGTCCTCGGGCTGTGGGGCGGGTCATGTCCATCTGTCCCAGGCTGCTAATTACCTAACGGGATTAGCCGTTCCCTGGACAGCACCCTGATCACAGTACCTCAGGGGCCAGGCCTGCCCTAAGCACCCATCACTCCCATTGATCCCCATTGATCTCTCACACCTGGGGAGCACTAAGTCTGGACCAGGTTTCATTTTACCATGCTATACCCCTCTTCCAATAATCTGCCCACAGGGTGATGAGGGGGGGGGGGGGGGGGGGGGGGGGGGTGCGCAGCTGCTGTACAGATGGGCCACCTGATGATACATCTGCGGAAGGGGGGAGGTGAAGGGTTTGGTGAGTGAGAGAAATTAAGAAAGAGAGAATGTGTGTGTGAAAGAGAATTTGTTTAGGACTGAGATGGTTTACAAATAAGGTAAAGGGAGAGGAAGGATGTGTCAGGGGTTTTGTACAGTCTGGTGTTTGAGAATTAAGCTGAGTTGTTAGCACTGTGTGTGTGTGTGTGTTGTCTACAGTTTTACATCATGTAATGTATCATGTTATGATATCAATATACCTAGCTAATGGAAAATGTAATGTTGTCTCACCATCTCTTACACAACCCACACTGTCTGTGTCCCTGCATACCCCTACTGAGTCCTGGTTATGTCTCAGCTCATTCTAAGTTATTTAAAGCTCTTCCTCTGCTTCCCCCTGTCTGTCAGATCTACTTACCCTGTCTCTCAGCTACTCTGGCTGATGAAGTGATATTTTTAAGGAGACTTGATCAGCATCCAAATGGAACTACTTCTTCTCCAGTACAAAGCGCTCTTGCAACATAACATTTTTACCTCCACCTTTCCTGGGCAGATGTTTGCCTAATTGATCTCCCGGCATTCCTTAATTGATTAATTGGAGTTAAATGGGAATTGTGTTCTGTGTAATGGATTTTCTGTCTTCTGTCCAAAGTGCCAGCGAAAGAAACAGAGGGAAAGAGAGAAGGGAAAAGAGATGGAGAGGGAAAGGGAAACGAGAGTGTCACTTACAGCCAAACTAGCTGTATGCGACCAGTACGTCAGTCTCTCAGGGTTGGTGACATCGCCCCCAGGGGCATCATGGGGCCTGCAGATGGGATGTCATAGCTGGAGCCCCATTGGACAGGTTAGGGATTGGAGGAGTAGTTTTATGTGTGTCTGGGACTTTGGTTGAAGCAGCCCTGGGCGAATTGGTGTTGGACGGAAGTGCACACACTCAGTCCTTTATAGAGGAAAGCTAGGGCTGCTATTAACCTACAGGCCAGTCAAACGTTAAGACACACCTAGTCATTCATGGGGTTTTCTTTATTTTCACTATTTTCTACACCGTAGAATAATAGTGAAGACATCACAACTATGAAACAACACAGTGTGGAAAATAGTAAAAGTAAAGAAAAACCCTTGAATGAGTACGTGTGTCCAAACTTTTGACTGGTACTGTATATTATGGTGTATGCACAGTGTATTTGGAATGTATTCAAACCCCTTGACTTTTTCCACAAAACGTAATAGTTTTCCTCATCAATCTACATACATACAGTACCAGTCAAACGTTTGGACACACCTGCTCATTCAAGGGTTTTTCTTTATTTGGACTATTTTGTACATTGTAGAATAATAGTGGTGACATCACAACTATGAAATAACACACATGAAATCATGTAGTAACCCAAAAAGTGTTAAACAAATCACTATTTTAGATTTTTCAAAGAAGTCATCCTTTGCCTTGATGACAGATTTGCACACTCTTGACATTCTCTCAACCATCTTCACCTGGAATGCTTTTCAAACAGTCTTGAAGAAGTACCCACATATGCTGAGCACTTCTTGGCTGCTTTTCCTTCACTCTAGTCCAACTCATTCCAAACCATCTCAACTGGGTTTTAGGTCAGTTGATTGTGGAGGCCAGGTATTCTGATGCAGCACTCAAACCCTCTCTTTCTTGGTCAAGTAGCCCTTACACAGCCTGCAGGTGTGTTGGGTCATTGTTCTGTTGGAAAACAAATGATAGTCCCACTAAGGGAAAACCAGATGGGATGCCGTATCACTGCAGAATGCTGTGGTAGCAATGCTGGTAAAGTGTGCCTTGAATTCTAAATAAATCCCTGACAATGTCACCAGCAAAGCACCATCACACCACCTCCTCCATGTTTCACAGTGGGAACCACACATGCAGAGATCGTCAGTTAACTTACTTACTCTAAGTCTCACAAAGACACAGCGGCAGGGTAGCCTAGTGGTTAGAGCGTTGGACTAGTAACCGAAAGGTTGCAAGTTCGAATCTCCGAGCTGAAAAGTTACAAATCTGTCGTTCTGCCCCTGAACAGGCAGTTAACCCACTGTTCCTAGGCCGTCATTGAAAATAAGAATTTGTTCTTAACTGACTTGCCTAGTAAAATAAATGTCAAATAAAAAATAAAATAAAACCAAAAATCTTAAATTTGGACTCGTCAGACCAAAGGACAGATTTCCACCGGTCTAATGTCCATTGCTTGTGTTTCTTGGCCCAATCAAGTCTCTTGTTCTTATTGTTGTCCATTAGTAGAATGTATGCACACATGACTGTAAGTCGCTTTGGATAAAAGCGTCTGCTAAATGGCATATATTATTATATATTATATTATTAGTTGGAGTTTTTTACTTTTTATTTAACTAGGCAAGTCAGTTAAGAACAAATTCTTATTTTCTATGACTGCCTCGGAACAGTGGGTTAATAACTGCCTTGTTCAGGGGCAGAACGACATATTTTTTCCTTGTCAGCTCGGGGATTTGATCTTGCAACCTTTCGGTTACTAGTCCAACTCTCTAACCACTTTGCAGCAATTCGACCATGAAGACCTGCTTCACGCAGTCTCCTCTGAAAAGTTTATGTTGAGATGTGTCTGTTACTTGAACTCTGAACTCTGAAGCATTTATTTGGGCTGCAAAATCTGAGGCTGGTAACTCTAATGAACTTATCCTCTGCAGCAGAGGTAACTCTGGGTCTTCCTTTCCTGTGGCAGTCCTCATGAGAGCCAGTATCATCATAGCGCTTGATGGTTTTAGCAACTGCGCTTGAAGAAACTTTAAAAGTTCTTAATTTTCCGGATTGACTGACCTTCATGTCTTAAAGTAATGATGGTCTGTCATTTTTCTTTGCTTATTTGAGCTGTTCTTGCCATAATATAGACTTGGTCTTTTACCAAATAGGGCTATTTTCTGTATACCACCCCTAGCTTGTCACAACACAACTGATTGGCTTAAACGCATTAAGAAGCAAAGAAATTGCACAAATTACATTTTAACAAGGCACACCTGTTAATTGAAATGCATTCCAGGTGACTACCTCATGAAGCTGGTTGAGAGAATGCCAAGAGAGTGCAAAGCTGTCAAGGCAAAGGGTCGCTACTTTGAACAATCTAAAATATATAATATATTTTGATTTGTTTAACACTTTTGTGTTTACAGCATGATTCCAAATGTGTTATTTCATAGTTTTGATGTATTCACTGTTATTCTACAATGTAGAAAATAGTAAAAAATAATGAAAAACCCTTGAATGAGTAGGTGTGTCCAAACCTTTGACCTGTACTTTATGTATAAAAAACAATATGCCTTATAGCAATGGGTCTGTATAATTATGTAAATGAGACTCGGAATTGAGCTTCCTTGAGTTTCCTTTGATTATCCTTGAGATGTTTCTACAACTTGATTGGAGTTCACCTGTGTTAAATTAAATTGATTGGACATGATTTAGAAAGTCACACACCTGTCTATATAAGATCTCACAGTTGACAGTGCATATCATAGCAAAAACCATGCCATGAGGTCAAAGGAATTGTCCATAGAGCTCCGAGACAGGATTGTGTTGAGGCATAGATCTGGGTAAGGGAACCAAAACATTTTTGCAGCGTTGAAGGTCCCAAGAACACAGTGGTCTCAATCGTTCTTAAATGGAAGAAGTTTGGAACTACAAAAACTCTAACTAGATTTGACTTCCCGTCCAAATGAAGCAATCGGGGGAGAAGGGCCGTGGTCAGGGAGGTGACCAAGAAAACGACGGCAACTGTGACAGTGCTCCAGAGTTGCTCTGTGGTATGGGAGAACCTTCCAGAAGGACAACCATCTGTGCAACACTCCACTGATCAGGTCTTTGTGGTAGAATGGCCAGGCGGAAGTCACTCCTCAGTAAAAAGCACATGACAGGCCGCTTGGAGTTTGCCAAAAGGCACCTAAAGATTTTCAGACCATGAGGAACAAGATTCTCTGGTCTGATGAAACTAAGATTGTACTCTTTGTCTTGAATGCCAAGCATCACGTCTGGAGGTAACCTGGCACCATCCCTACAGTGAAGCATGCTGTAGGGATGATGTTCAGTGGCAGGGAAAGGGAGACTAGTCAGAATCGAGGGAAAGTTAAACAGAGCAAAGTACAGAGAGATCCTTGATGAAAAACTGCTCCAGAGTACTCAGGACCTCTTACTGTGGCGACGGTTCACCTTCCAACAGGACAACGACCCCAAGCACAGAGCCAAGACAATGCAGGAGTGGCTTCGGGACAAGTCTATGAATGTCCTTGAGTGGCCCAGCCAGAGACCGGACTTGAACCCGATCGAACATCCCTGGAGTGACCTGAAATAGACTCTCCCCATCCAACCTGACAGAGCATGAGAGGATCTGCAGAGAAGAATGGGAGGAACTCCCCAAATACAGGTGTGCCAAGCTTGTAGTGTCTGAATTCTTATATGAATGTGATATTTATTTTTTTAATGTACTTGCAAACATTTCTGAAAACCTGTTTTTGCTTTGTTATTATAGGGTGTTGTGTGTAGATTGATGAGGATAATAAAAACATATGATCTATTTCTGAATAAAGCTGTAAAAGCTATAAAAGTCAATGGGTCTGAGTACTTTCCGAATGCAGTGTACATACTTTTGTGAATAGCCGTGTTGCTGTGTAATCATGTCTGCGTGTCTCTGGCAGCCTTTCCTTATGTATTTCACGGTCTCTCCCTGCTCTCCCAGCTAGCTCCACTAACCGCTATAAATACTGTCCCAATCGCCCCTAGTTCTGCACAGTGTCCTCTCCTGTCCGAGTCCTCTTCTCACCGCTCCACTTTCCCAGCTGCTTCATGTATGAACCGCCTCATAATAAGCGGCTGACCCGACCTACTCCGGTTCTGTCTCATTACCCCGCTTCTAATGAAGCCCTGCAGGTCTGTGTGTGTGAGTGAGTAGGACAGGTTAGTGACTCCGCCAGGCAGGGTGTAATTAGCCAGAGTGGCGTGTGTGTGTAGCTAGGAAGACTAGGCGATCAGTCGGTCAGTGCACTGATGGATTGGGCCTAACAGACAGCCGGAGCTAGCTGTCTGGAGGAGGAACCTCATCCTCACAACGCGTTTACTGTATATCACTTTCAACGCCTGCCATGGGGGCCTTGGCCTGCTGTATAAGTAGGCGCCACAGGACACACATCCCCAGCCCTCCCTGTCATTGTGTGTGAGGAGGTGGCCTTTAATTGGTTTGCTGGGGAGTAAAGACTAACGAAGGAGGGAAGTGAGTGTGAGAGAGTGTGAGAGAGATCGTAGGGTATGACGTTTGAATCACCCTCCTCAGGGCTGGTGCAGTGCCGATGCCCTTGTCTAGGACATGGTGGCTGCCTTCACAAAGCCTCTCTTCCTCCCTTTATATCTCTCTCTTTCTCTCCCTCCCTCATTCTCTCCCCCCTCCTCTCTTTCTCTCCTTCTCGGGGGTCCTTTTCGGTGTAAGGGGGTGGACATTTGTCAACGTCACCGTGGGCCAGACTCTCCCTCAGCTGTCACTAGACAGGGCAGGCAGGCCAGGGAGAAGGCTACGGCCACTGGAATGAATGAGAGGAGGGAGGCCAATCTGTCTACGTTACTTTATGAATCTGTGTGTGTTTGCATCTGTCTAGTTGTACGTTGTTGCATGTCTGCATTCCTGTGCTGATTTGCATCGTTACCAAGGGAAACCCACCAAGTTCATTCAGGTGAGCACTTGCGTGCGTGCGTGTGTGTGTGTGTGTGTGTGTGTGTGTGTGTGTGTGTGTGTGTGTGTGTGTGTGTGTGTGTGTGTGTGTGTGTGTGTGTGTGTGTGTGTGTGTGTGTGTGTGTGTGTGTGTGTGTGTGAGATGGGTTTGCTTAACCCCAGCAAATGAACACACTGTATACCGATTGGGTGAGGGAGGGAAGGTGGGGAAGCACGGGGCTTTGTATGAGGTGTTGATTGCAAGCTGTTGAAAGCTGATGTGGCATGTTTCCAGGTGAGATCAATGCATACATTGGCTCTGAGCTCCAGTCTGGGGGGGAAGAAACACCAAACACAGTGCAGGCAGCCACTCCATCAATACAGCGGCCCACTCTGCACCAACCTGCTGATTAAATGGTCTGTTATGAAGGGAGGGAGTGGAAGGAGTCATCACTCAGGTGTTCTGACCTGGGAAAGTAATTCTTTCTGTATTGTAGTTTCTAAAGAAAAAAATGGTGCCTGTGCTCTTTAAGGTACTTTGGAATGGGAAGAGTGTCTTCTTCCTTGTCTATTTTCTTCCTCCTGGTTACAACTTCCTATTCTCCCTTTGTCCTCTGCCTACCCTCTTCCTTCTGCTGTCTTCCTATTTTTCACTCTTTCTCATCAACCTTAGGAAATGGGTGTTGTCAAACCCACTGAAATGAGAGAGAGAGAGCGAATTGGGCAAGGTAGTGGGAGGGGTAGTAGAATGCAGGGTGGAGGAGGGCGGGACGGGACAGGAGGACGGTGTGTGTCCCGTGTTGTCTCCATAGCTCTAGGCAGTAAGTTTGTCTTGGTGGAGAGCCCAGGCCCGTCTGTACGGAGCTGCCTGCCTGCGGGTTAATTGTCTGCTGGAATGCTGGGCATCTGTTTCCACCAGGAAGAACGCAGGAGTAATGAACCGATGAGAAAAGTAGGAAGGGAGACAGAGGAGAATAAGAGAAGGCAATCGAGTAAAGAGATGCCCGGAGGGGTGGAGGAAGAGAGAGAGAGAGATGGGAAAATGATAGCTATTACAGAAAGGGGAAGGGGAGGGAGTTGGATATGAAGGGAGTGAGAGAGCAGACTCTGTCCCCCTGGGTGTTGGATTTGTGGGTTTGTTAGTCTGTGGCGCCGTACACCGGAGCTCACATCAAGTAGCTGTCTGGACAGACTTTTGATACCGGCCCCTTCCCGCAAACAAACCTCTACATGTTCATCTCACACACATTATCTCTATTTGTAGAAACACTTCAAGCCCAAAATCTCACATCCATTATCTTCAATAGGATATGTTCACACGTGCACACAAACCAGCACGTTCGATCTAACACACCCTGTCATGCACAAACACTCAAACTTACTAGTTTTCCACTACTGCTTACAGTAATGTATTCACCACTCATCTACTCAGCCATACGGTGCGATAGATGGATCCATGGCTATTTCGTCAACATTGAGAGAAAAGCAACTTTCAGTGTTTTGATGAAATCTCCATGATCAGTCTCTCACTCTCTCCTCTCCCTGAGTTTTGACGAAAGTAGCACTTGAGCATCTCTAGCTCTTTGTACCTGCCTGCCATAGCAGACCCCTTCTCTGTCAGGTGTGAATGGCAGGCGGATCTACTTTGCTTCGGGCATACAGACAGGCAGGCCCCATACTGTCTCTACACTGCATTTTGTGTGTGTGTACCTCCCTGGTATGTGTGCGTGTGTCCCTGGTCTGACTGCCGATCCTGCTGTTTCATGTATTCTGCCTCCCCAGGCAGCTGACACGTTGCTTCAGGTGTATAGTCGGGGCTTCTTCCCTGAGCTGAGGTGTGTGTGTGTGTGTGTGTGTGTGTGTGTGTGTGTGTGTGTGTGTGTGTGTGTGTGTGTGTGTGTGTGTGTGTGTGTGTGTGTGTGTGTGTGTGTGTGTGTGTGTGTGTGTGTGTGTGTGTGTGAGAATGAAGGAGGAAAAGTGATGCTGATGTGATTTGATTCTCCTCTCTGTCCAGTTCATTTATTGCAGGGCTAACCTGATTAGTAGAGACAGCTCCAGCACTGTTCCTATCCCAGATCTTTACTGATCTTATCACAGAGAGAGGCCTAGCAGCCTGGGCCATACCAGTAACAGCGCAGCGCTGACATTTCTCTATTAGTTGTTTCTCTTAAAGGCCCAGTGCCTGCAAAATTTGACAGCAAAATTCAGTTTCTCCTGTGTTTTGTGTTTATAGTGTACAACAGCTGATGAAACAAACACTGTAAAAGAGTGAACACAAATGTCAGTGTTATTTCTGGCAAAATAAAGGGAACACCAACATAGTGTCTTAATAGGGCATTGGGTCACCACTTTCCAGAACAGCTTCAATGCACCTTGGCATAGATTCTACAAATGTCTGGAACTCTATTGGAGGGATGCGACACTGTTCTTCCACGAGAAATTCCATTATTTAGTTTTGTTGATGGTGGTGGAAAAGCTGTCTCAGGCGGCGTTCCAAAATCTCTCATAAGTGTTCAATTGGGTTGAGATCTGGTGACTGAGACGGCCATGGCATATGGTGTACATTGTTTTCATGCTCATCTAACCATTTAGGGACCACTAGTGCCCTGTGGATTGGGGCATTGTCGTCCTATGGGGGCATAGCCATGGTGTGGATGAGAAAAAAAGTCAGTATCTGGTGTGACCAGCATTTGCCTCAGTGCGACACATCTCCTTCGCAAAGAGTTCATCGGAATGTTGATTGTGGCCTGTGGAATGTTGTCCCACTCCTCTTCAATGACTGTGTGAAGTTGCTGGATTTTTGCGCGAACTGGAACACGCTGTCGTACACATTGATCCAGAGCATCCCCTGCATGCTCAGTTGGTGACATGTCTGGTGAGTATGCAGGCCATAGAAGAACTGGGACATTTTCAGCTTCCAGGAATTGTGTACAGATCCTTGCGACCTGAAGCCGTGCATTTATTTTATTTTGTGTTATTGACTGTGCGTTTGTTCATGTGTAACTCTGTGTTGTTTTTGTTGCACTGCTTTGCTTTATCTTGACCAGGTTGCAGCTGTAAATTAGAACTTGTTCTCAACTGTCCTACCTGGTTAAATAAAGGTAAAATAAAATGATCATGCTGAAACATGAGGCGATGGCAGTGGATGAATGGCAAGACAATGGGCCTTTTGGATCTCGTCATGGTATCTCTGTGCATTCAAATTGCCATCAAATAAAATGTTATTTTGTTCGTTGTCCGTAGCTTATGCCTGCCCATGCCGTAACCCAACCGCCACCATGGGGTACTCTGTTCACAACGTTGACATCCACAAACTGCTGTCTGCCATCTGCCCGGTACAGTTCAAACCAGGATTCATATGTGAAAGAGCACACTTCTCCAGTGGCCATCGAAGGTGAGCATTTGCCTACTGATGTCAAACTGCAGTCAGTGTCAAGACCTTCCTTGGTGAGGACGACAAGCACGCAGATGAGCTTCCCTGAGTCGATTTCTGCCAGTTTGTGCAGACCCACAGTTTCATCAGTTGTCCGGGTGGTTGGTCTCAGACAATCCTGCAGGTGAAGAAGCGACTTATGGTACACTCAGTTCTCTGGTAACAGCTCTGGTGGACATTCCTGCAGTCAGCATGTCAATTGCACGCTCCTTCAACTTGAGACATCGGTGGCGCTGTGTGACAAAACTGCACATTTTGAAGTGGCCTTTTATTGTCCCCAGCTCAAGGTGGACCTGTGTAATTAATTTGATGTTTAATCAGCTTCTTGATATGTGCCACATGTCAGGTGGATGGATTATCTTGGCAAAGGAGAAATGTTCACTAACAGGTGTAAACAAATTTGTGCTCACAATTGAAGAGAAATATGCTTTTTGTGAGTATGGGGAATTTCTGGGATCTTTTATTTCAGCTCATGAAACATGGGACCAACGTTTCCCATGTTGCATTTCTATTTTTGTTTCCCTCATTTACTCAAGTGTTTCCATTATGTTGGCAGTTACCTGTAATTGCTGGTTGAAAATACAATCAAACCTTCTAACCAGCAAGTTTAGCATGTGTGGAGTCTTGGCTTGTCTGGGGATATCACCAGGAGGTAAATTGGGTAATAGACCAATAAGAGTTCCAAACCTCTGCCAATAATAGCTATTTTTCAGTTTCTCCCTCCTCCACGCAGACTACTTCCAGACGGTCCTAGCAAAACTCTTGTTTTAGAAATAGTTTTTTTGCTAAAGCTCTTGTTTCTTTTTTTAAACAATTTTTATGGAAAACTATGACAGTAAGGTTCTTAATCGTTACCCAGAAATGATTTGACGTTGATCTAAAAATGGCTGCATTGGGCCCAGAACGCATCATACTGTGACTGACACTTTCTGTATTTTGAAAACTGGATTGCTGACATTTTGGGATTGTATCAACATTGGACTAATGAAACATATACCAAGAGATCATTTTTTTGTTTGGTGACATTTTGCCTTAAGGTACGAGGGCTGGGGGCAAGTTCATTTCAACTGGGCTAATTCAGTAAGTTAATTGTAATACTAATAAAAATAATAAAAAAATGTTCACTGCAAAAAAAGTGGAATTTTGTAATCCTGAATTGTCGAAATTGAAATGAAATTGACCTCTACCCTGGTTGGTACAGCTTCTTAGTAGGGCCATGGTGATAGTGATATTTGTTGTGGAGTTGGACACGGATGGTATTGAACATAGAATTGTAGCCTGATGTCTGACGCAGCAGGGATGTTGTGAGTCGTTCATATCTGCACAGCCAAGGGCCATCCATTCTAGAGAGATTTCATTTCTCTGCAGGCAGGTCTCTCACTTTTCCCCTCCATTACCCCCATCTCTCCATTCTTCCTTAGTTTTCTGCTATGCAGTCTCTCCACCACCCCCCCCCCTTCTCCATCTCCCCCTTGTGCTCTCTCTCTCCCTTTCACGGTTGTGTTCAGTCTTGTGAGGATCTCAAGGTTGTTTAGGTGGAATTGTGGCCATCCATTCTCCTCCGCCGAGCTTGAAAGATGAGCCATCGTTTAGAGGCAGAGCTCAAAGGGCTCAGAGAGTGGAGGAGGTGATTTGTGAGCTGAGAGGAGCAGCATGGTCAACCATACGCGTGTGTATTCTTGCTTGCTTGCTTGTGTGTGTGTGTGCGTGCGCATTCCCGTGTGTGTGGGCGTGTGTGTATCTGCACATGTCTAGTGGTGAACAGTGTGTGCTGGGAGGGATGCTGTGTGTTGATGTGAAAGGCTACATCTGAGTGTACTGTGGAGACTGCAGACAGAGCAGAGGGACAGGTGCAGTGAGTAATTCAGACTGACAGACTGTAGGGGTGTGAGGAACACTGGAGGTGTGAGGGGAGCTCTGATGAGTGTGTGTGTGCGTGTGCACAATGCGTGTGTGTCTCTTTCTCTCAGTGTGTAAGGGAGAGGTAGAGACTGTGTGTGCGGTGGGTAGAGCAGGCCATGTGTTTGATGCCAAGGTGTCCCAGGGCCGGTACGGTGCAGCAGATGGAGAGATGGAGTGCCACGCGGTGATGCCCATTAATCCTGGACCCTGGGCAGCAGAGGTGCCCGTCCAGCCTCACACCGTGAGAAGGAGACTGAGTGCATCCCACCACCATCCATCCTCCCCACTTACAAGCTCCACCCAGACCCACAGTGTACTACAGACATCCTCCATCTTACTCTACCAGATACAGACGGCCTTGTTTCATACAGATCCAGGCAGTCTAATTCACTCTCCCATTCCTCTCTCTAGCTCACCCTCTCTTTCTCTGTCTATCTGGGTCGAGTCTGTGCTTGTTTAGCTGCATGTCTGTGGGAGGGAGTCAGCCTGAGTCCCATTAGAATGTATCAGGCTGGTAATTCCGACTCTTCTGTATTGGCATTAATGTAAGCAAGACTGTAACGATGAGCTTGAACACGGCCATGTTTTTGTGCCTGCTGTCTCCCGGGGAGTGTGAGCGATGCAGCTGTCAGGAGATCCATAGACGTTGTCTGAGGACCAAGTCGGTGCCTGTCGCATGAAAACTAATGGCAGCTCGGAAACTGGAAAAATGTGCCCAGCGCTATCAATTTTCGTCCAATTAGTATTAATTTAGTGCCAGATCCTACCTCAGAATCTCTTCATCAATGTCTCAACCAACCTGCTTTACTGCAAGTGTGTCCCCGCCATTATTCCAGCCCTGAGGTTAATGAAACAACAATAGTTATCTTTGTTTGCCGTCTGATTGAATGCTGCTACTCATAATCAAGCTGTGGAACGTCACATGTTCCATTTATCCAAGGGCAAATGGTTCTGTATTGTTAAAGCTGGCTATTCATTTATTCACCTTTAGAAATTAACCAAACTTTCCCATCCTCTTCATTGTCATTTCTACCAGATTATTATTGTAAGTGATAGGTCATTATTGTTTTTAGTGGTAATCAATACGCAGCTAAATGCCAACTCGATATGGCTTCGCTCAATCAGTCAGCCAGCCAGCTGTGATTCCCCTGATGAGCAGCATTTAAAGCCTTGCTTCTTCCCACCCTACCTCTGTCTCTCACACTCTCCATCTCTGTCTGTCTCTCTTTTACTCTTTCCCTCTCTCCCTCCCTCTGTGAAGAGGTCCAGGCAGGAATTGGCAGCAGCCATCGTAAATCCCAGTTGTTGTGGAGAGAGAGACTGACAGACAGGTGTTCTCAGAGCCCCGTCAGGGTTTATTCTGGGTGAGAGAGGCGTTGCAGCTCGGCAGGGGGTAGCACTGAGATCTCCACTTTGTCAAATTAGTGATGGGGGTTTGAAATAATTTCACTATTTGAATGGTATCATGAGTTTTTCTCGGATATTCAAAATAGATGTTTGTTTTTCAAATGTAGCAACGTTTTTAACCAGAGCACTGCTGCCTGAGGGAGAGAGGCTGGCGCTCGATTGCACCCTGGACACTTTGCTGCATACAGACCCTTCTCTATCGATGGAGCTGCAGAGGGCGGTGTGTGTGTGTGTAGCAAGCAGACGGAGGGAAAGAGAGACTCAGAGGCAACTCTGCTACAGCCAACACTAGCTAACGTGTAGCAGCCACAATGTTATTTATCATCCCATATCTCAGTTCCTGTCATCTTGACTGCAGTAGCATAGAGCAGGGGTTTCCCAAACTTTTTCATTCAGGCCTCTCCCAGCATTGGAGAACATCAGTTTGAAAGCAAATTTTCTTGCAATTCTATACATTTTGCCATGTTTATTCATGTGATACTTGAGTGACTTAAACATTACACAAATCTATGGGCTAAAAAATGTTAACCTCATACAGTTAAAACCACAACCTACCTGTTGGTGGCTTGTTGTAGCCTACTTCTTATTTCGCTAACTTTTAATTTCCTAATTGTATTACACCTTGCTATAGTGAACTCTCACTCCACTTGCTAGACATTGAGCCTCTTTGCCACTTTGATTGGCCAACATAAACGACAAGCTACACACGTGTGGGGCGCACTTTGCACGTTATAAAAACTACATTAAAAACGTGTTTTTATTCAATTAATAATTATATTGTTCATGGTATATCCTTGTGTGAATGAACATTATGAATTAATTTGTTTTATTTTTTATTTGTTGTCGTATCGCCAATTGGCATCCCATTGACACAAACAAACATGACAATAATTCACTATGGTAATTACATTATCACGGTGTTCTCTGCATTGCGCATCGCATAAAAAGTTAAAGAAAAGGTAAGGTAAAAATCCAAATATAATAGTAAAGAAGGTTATCCAAACAATAATCCAAACGTTAAAAAAAAAATCTACTTACATACACACTGCACAAACAGAAGATTCATATGGGAGACAAGCCTATACACAATCTATATACACACATGCCATTTACCACATAGAAGCTAAATAGTTTTACAATTTAATTATAGGTAGCCCTTTTTCTTTTATTCCAGGCTTTTATCAATGTCAGGGTATATCTGGTGGTCTGTCTCCTCATCACTCAGCCACATAATGCCAGGGTATATCTGGTGGTCTGTCTCCTCGTCACTCAGCCACATAATGCCAGGGTATAGCTGATGGTCTTTCTCCTCATCACTCAGCCACATAATGCCAGGGTATATATTTACATTTACATTTAAGTCATTTAGCAGACGCTCTTATCCAGAGCGACTTACAAATTGGTGCATTCACCTTATGACATCCAGTGGGACAGTCACTTAACAATAGTGCATCTAAAACTTAGGGGGGGGGGGGGTGAGAGGGATTACTTATCCTATCCTAGGTATTCCTTAAAGAGGTGGGGTTTCAGGTGTCTCCGGAAGGTGGTGATTGACTCCGCTGTCCTGGCGTCGTGAGGGAGTTTGTTCCACCATTGGGGGGCCAGGGCAGCGAACAGTTTTGACTGGGCTGAGCGGGAGCTGTACTTCCTCAGTGGTAGGGAGGCGAGCAGGCCAGAGGTGGATGAACGCAGTGCCCTTGTTTGGGTGTAGGGCCTGATCAGAGCCTGGAGGTACTGAGGTGCCGTTCCCCTCACAGCTCCGTAGGCAAGCACCATGGTCTTGTAGCGGATGCGAGCTTCAACTGGAAGCCAGTGGAGAGAACGGAGGAGCGGGGTGACGTGAGAGAACATGGGAAGGTTGAACACCAGACGGGCTGCGGCGTTCTGGATGAGTTGAAGGGGTTTAATGGCACAGGCAGGGAGCCCAGCCAACAGCGAGTTGCAGTAATCCAGACGGGAGATGACAAGTGCCTGGATTAGGACCTGCGCCGCTTCCTGTGTGAGGCAGAGTCGTACTCTGCGGATGTTGTAGAGCATGAACCTACAGGAACGGGCCACCGCCTTGATGTTGGTTGAGAACGACAGGGTGTTGTCCAGGATCACGCCAAGGTTCTTGGCGCTCTGGGAGGAGGACACAATGGAGTTGTCAACCGTGATGGCGAGATCATGGAACGGGCAGTCCTTCCCCGGGAGGAAGAGCAGCTCCGTCTTGCCGAGGTTCAGCTTGAGGTGGTGATCCGTCATCCACACTGATATGTCTGCCAGACATGCAGAGATGCGATTCGCCACCTGGTCATCAGAAGGGGGAAAGGAGAAGATTAATTGTGTGTCGTCTGCATAGCAATGATAAGAGAGACCATGTGAGGTTATGACAGAGCCAAGTGACTTGGTGTATAGCGAGAATAGGAGAGGGCCAAGAACAGAGCCCTGGGGACACCAGTGGTGAGAGCGCGTGGTGAGGAGACAGATTCTCGCCACGCCACCTGGTAGGAGCGACCTGTCAGGTAGGACGCAATCCAAGCGTGGGCCGCGCCGGAGATGCCCAACTCGGAGAGGGTGGAGAGGAGGATCTGATGGTTCACAGTATCGAAGGCAGCCGACAGATCTAGAAGGATGAGAGCAGAGGAGAGAGAGTTAGCTTTAGCAGTGCGGAGCGCCTCCGTGATACAGAGGAGAGCAGTCTCAGTTGAATGACTAGTCTTGAAACCTGACTGATTTGGATCAAGAAGGTCATTCAGAGAGAGATAGCGGGAGAGCTGGCCAAGGACGGCACGTTCAAGAGTTTTGGAGAGAAAAGAAAGAAGGGATACTGGTCTGTAATTGTTGACATCGGAGGGATCGAGTGTAGGTTTTTTCAGAAGGGGTGCAACTCTCGCTCTCTTGAAGACGGAAGGGACGTAGCCAGCGGTCAGGGATGAGTTGATGAGCGAGGTGAGGTAAGGGAGAAGGTCTCCGGAAATGGTCTGGAGAAGAGAGGAGGGGATAGGGTCAAGCGGGCAGGTTGTTGGGCGGCCGGCCGTCACAAGACGCGAGATTTCATCTGGAGAGAGAGGGGAGAAAGAGGTCAGAGCACAGGGTAGGGCAGTGTGAGCAGAACCAGCGGTGTCGTTTGACTTAGCAAACGAGGATCGGATGTCGTCGACCTTCTTTTCAAAATGGTTGACGAAGTCATCTGCAGAGAGGGAGGAGGGGGAGGGAGGGGGCGGAGGATTCAGGAGGGAGGAAAAGGTGGCAAAGAGCTTCCTAGGGTTAGAGGCAGATGCTTGGAATTTAGCGTGGTAGAAAGTGGCTTTAGCAGCAGAGACAGAGGAGGAAAATGTAGAGAGGAGGGAGTGAAAGGATGCCAGGTCCGCAGGGAGACGAGTTTTCCTCCATTTCCGCTCGGCTGCCCGGAGCCCTGTTCTGTGAGCTCGCAATGAGTCATCGAGCCACGGAGCGGGTGGGGAGGACCGAGCCGGCCTGGAGGATAGGGGACATAGAGAGTCAAGGGATGCAGAGAGGGAGGAGAGGAGGGTTGAGGAGGCAGAATCAGGAGATAGGTGGGAGAAGGTTTGAGCGGAGGGAAGAGATGATAGGATGGAAGAGGAGAGAGTAGCGGGGGAGAGAGAGCGAAGGTTGGGACGGCGCGATACCATCCGAGTAGGGGCAGTGTGGGAGGTGTTGGATGAGAGCGAGAGGGAAAAGGATACAAGGCAGTGGTCGGAGACTTGGAGGGGAGTTGCAATGAGGTTAGTGGAGGAACAGCATCTAGTAAAGATGAGGTCGAGCGTATTGCCTGCCTTGTGAGTAGGGAGGGAAGGTGAGAGGGTGAGGTCAAAAGAGGAGAGGAGTGGAAAGAAGGAGGCAGAGAGGAAAGAGTCAAAGGTAGACGTGGGGAGGTTAAAGTCGCCCAGAACTGTGAGAGGTGAGCCGTCCTCAGGAAAGGAGCTTATCAAGGCCTGTCTCCTCGTCACTCAGCCACATAATGCCAGTGTATATCTGGTGGTCTGTCTCCTCGTCACTCAGCCACATAATGCCAGCGTATATCTGGTGGTCTGTCTCCTCGTCACTCAGCCACATAATGCCAGGGTATATCTGGTGGTCTGTCTCCTCATCACTCAGCCACATAATGCCAGGGTATATCTGGTGGTCTGTCTCCTCGTCGCTCAGCCACATAATGCCATGGTATATCTGATGGTCTTTCTCCTCATCACTCAGCCACATAATGCCAGGGTATATCTGGTGGTCTGTCTCCTCATCACTCAGCCACATAATGCCAGGGTATAGCTGATGGTCTTTCTCCTCATCGCTCAGCCACATAATGCCAGGGTATATCTGGTGGTCTGTCTCCTCGTCACTCAGCCACATAATGCCATGGTATATCTGGTGGTCTGTCTCCTCGTCACTCAGCCACATAATGCCAGGGTATATCTGGTGGTCTGTCTCCTCATCACTCAGCCACATAATGCCAGGGTATAGCTGGTGGTCTGTCTCCTCGTCACTCAGCCACATAATGCCAGGGTATATCTGGTGGTCTGTCTCCTCGTCACTCAGCCACATAATGCCAGTGTATATCTGGTGGTCTGTCTCCTCGTCACTCAGCCACATAATGCCAGCGTATATCTGGTGGTCTGTCTCCTCGTCACTCAGCCACATAATGCCAGGGTATATCTGGTGGTCTGTCTCCTCATCACTCAGCCACATAATGCGAGGGTATATCTGGTGGTCTGTCTCCTCATCACTCAGCCACATAATGATAATGCCAGGGTATATCTGGTGGTCGGTCTGTCTCCTCGTCACTCAGCCACATAATGCAAGGGTATATCTGGTGGTCTGTCTCCTCATCACTCAGCCACATAATGCCAGCGTATATCTGGTGGTCTGTCTCCTCGTCACTCAGCCACATAATGCCAGTGTATATCTGGTGGTCTGTCTCCTCATCACTCAGCCACATAATGCCAGCGTATATCTGGTGGTCTGTCTCCTCATCACTCAGCCACATAATGCCAGGGTATATCTGGTGGTCTGTCTCCTCGTCACTCAGCCACATAATGCCAGTGTATATCTGGTGGTCTGTCTCCTCGTCACTCAGCCACATAATGCCAGCGTATATCTGGTGGTCTGTCTCCTCATCACTCAGCCACATAATGCCAGGGTATATCTGGTGGTCTGTCTCCTCATCACTCAGCCACATAATGCCAGGGTATATCTGGTGGTCTGTCTCCTCATCACTCAGCCACATAATGCCAGCGTATATCTGGTGGTCTGTCTCCTCATCACTCAGCCACATAATGCCAGGGTATATCTGGTGGTCTGTCTCCTCGTCACTCAGCCACATAATGCCAGTGTATATCTGGTGGTCTGTCTCCTCGTCACTCAGCCACATAATGCCATGGTATATCTGATGGTCTTTCTCCTCATCACTCAGCCACATAATGCCAGGGTATATCTGGTGGTCTGTCTCCTCGTCACTCAGCCACATAATGCCAGCGTATATCTGGTGGTCTGTCTCCTCATCACTCAGCCACATAATGCCAGGGTATATCTGGTGGTCTGTCTCCTCATCACTCAGCCACATAATGCCAGGGTATATCTGGTGGTCTGTCTCCTCGTCACTCAGCCACATAATGCCAGTGCATATCTGGTGTGCTTTCTGGAATAAGAGCAAGCGTATGTCGTGGTAGAAAGGGCTATAGAGGATAAAATGAGTTTCATTTTCTATTTCTTCAAGGTCACAATAGTTACATAGTCTTTCCTCTTCCATTTCACCACAGTACCGACCTATTTCAATACCTGATCTTACCTGTTTCAAATACGCAGAGGCAATATCCCTGATCTTACCTGTGCACATAGCGATCTCTTGCTTTTAGGTAGGTAATATATAATATAACTTACGCACGAATTCACCCTTAATCAAACAAAAGGTTCTCAATTTGGGTTTATGATTAATCTCCTCCACCCATTTTTTTCATATTGCATAAATGTTTAAAAAAAATCATATCTATGTCTCCCTTAATTTGGTTTTCGTACAGATGTTCACAGTCAGACTGTTAAAAAAGGTCAGACATTTCAGTTGCCCAGACAGGAATGTAATAATGTGATATTTTAATTTAGAAACAGCCTTTTGTGTAAAAATCTGGCTAATATATATATATATATATATATTCTAATACTCAAGCATTCGAATATGAACGTCTGTTTGAATATTCAAAGAACTGTGCACATCCCTATGAAAAATGCAGCGGTAGTATTCAGAGTGAGCTTCTGAGTCACACCAGTGGCTTAAGAGAGACTCTTCAAACTGCTGGGGAGCAGGTTTTATAAATAGGTTCAGCACTGAGTATAAATGTTTAATGGAAGAGCACACTAAGGATATTTGTATTTGTTAAGTATCCCTACTCTTCCTGGGGTCCAGCAACATTAAGGCAGTTAATACATTGTGAAGAAGTGTATGAAATGTTTTAAGTCTCTGCCCTCAGGCCACTTCTCTACTACGACATATCTACAATACAAAATTAATGTGTGCATGTGTCTGTGTTTGTGTCTCTTCACAGTTCCATAAGGTGTACTTTACCTGTTTAAAAAAAATCTGATTATACTGCTTGCATTAGTTACCTGATGTGTAATAGAGTTCCATGTAGTCATGGCTCTATGTAGTACTGTGCACCTCCCATAGTCTGTTCTGGACTTGGGAACTGTCAAGAGACCGCTGCTAGCATGTCTTGTGGTGTATGCATGGCTGTCCCAGCTGGGTGCTAGTAGTTTAAACAGACAGGTCAGTGCATTCAACATGTCAGTACTTACACAAACAAGTAGTGATGAAGTCAATCTCTCCTCTGCTTTGAGCCAGGAAAGAATGGCATGCGTATTGTTAATGTTAGGGTGAAGTAGCAATGGGAAGATGTCTGAGTAACTCACTTTTTGTAAAACGTCATGCGTATGCTAATTGTTTTTGACTAGATGAATCCTGCTCACAGGTGTAGAGTAGATATGAATTACCTTCTACAACTACAGCATCTCACTGTTTCAATATGAGGACTAAATTGGTGTGACGAATGTAATATGTAAAAGACTAGTACGGTATGCTGCTGCCCAGCTGTCTCCATCTGTGTGATTGGCTCTTATCTGTCACTAGGCTTGCTTCCCAATCAGAGTGTACTCAAGTGGCACAGAAAGATAAAGAAGTGGCTGGAAAGAGGAAATTGAAATCATATTAATAACTTGTGTGCGCGTGCGAGCAATTAAAACTCCATATTTAAACCATCTGCAGAATCATTAGGATTCATCCCTTGTTCCCCCATGTTCCCCAAAGGCAGGGAAATAAGTCTCATGTCCTCCCACGGGAGGCAATAAAGAATCCTCTCTATGTGCAGGCCTGGGATATCCATTTGTAATTGTTGTCCCAGGGGACCGCCATGCATTTGATTCGGTCCACTCTCAACTGGTACTATTGTCCAGACTGACAACAGCATCCTACTTTCTCCCTCACTACTACTCCATCTCATACAGGGAGAATGTTATTCAATGAAACGACTCCCCCCTCCTCCCCTGACTACCTTGCTTTGATCTTGGGGCTCAGAGGACTCTGAAATCAGCGTCATGCCTGGTCTGTGTGGAGAGGATGAGTGAGGGAGAGATGAGTGGAGAGGGAGATGTTCTGTAGAGAGGGGTATAGAAGTGGCATTAATGCGTCGGCTGGCTGTGGAACACGCAAAGCGTTTTAATGAGACACGGGAGGCGAGGCCCCAGTATGTCTCTGTGTTTCTCCATTCAGAGCCATGAATTCGGTGGCTCAGGGTGACTAAATTGGGCAGGGTTCTGTGTCTCTCTGAAATGCTGTGATGTGCTAACCAATGTGTTCGGAGAACTTCTATCACTGTGCACGCATCCAACGTCTCAGCATTTGACTTTTTGATAACTAGGGCCGGGACGATACCGGTATAGCAATACTTGTTAGCATCATGGCAAGGAAACAAAACACGAAGCGGATGGAACTTAAGGAAAATGGCCCTAATGCTGGAAACAAACATCATTATGCTGTCCTCCAGAGTCACATGTATTATTTAAGCTATAGCACACATACAGTAGGTATTTAAAGGACCAAAGCGTTTGGTCTGCTTCGTGTGTTCATTTTTGCCATGGAAAAAAATATTGCGGTATTGCAATCGTCCCGGCCCTATCGATAACCACATAGGCAATCTGAAAAATTGACCGCAAATGGTTGCCTTTGCATCCCTCAGTCTGTAAGCACCCTGGCTAGAGTTGAGAATGTATGTCTACACTCAGTTGTACTGTATTCTGTCTTCCTCCCAGTTCCTATCGGTCCTTCAGGGGTTGTGTGATGCGGCAGAAGGGCAGCAGGTCACGCAGTCAGTGTGTTATCAGGGATCCAGTGTTCACTAGTACTGGGAGATGAGTGCTCTGGTGGGTCCTCTGTACTGCTCTGCCTCAAGGGGAGCGCCTCTCCTTTTGATGTGATCTGACAGAGCGAGAGCAGCTCAGAACAAGGCCAGCCAGCACGTTTCTCCAGTCTGGAGTGCATGCTGTAGCTATACGACAGCCAGCACGTTTCTCCAGTCTGGAGTGCATGCTGTAGCTCTACGACAGCCAGCACGTTTCTCCAGTCTGGAGTGCATGCTGTAGCTATACGACAGCCAGCACGTTTCTCCAGTCTGGAGTGCATGCTGTAGCTATACGACAGCCAGCACGTTTCTCCAGTCTGGAGTGCATGCTGTAGCTATACGACGGGGCTAAAATAGCCCTTTTCACAATAAGGCAATAAGGGAGGAAGAAGAAGCACGCCGGCATAAGGAGTATAGAGCTCTTTTGTTTTGTACAAGGCTGGTTTGCTGCTCCCCGACCGCTCCTTTCCCTTCAAATAACAGGCCATCAGTTTAAGTGAACGCATTCATCAATTTGGACGGAAGACCGGAGAATAACAATTTGATCTGCTGTTTTCCAAAGTAGGAACTGATTCCAGAGGTGTCTGTGTGCGTACTGTGTATGTGCGTCTGCCCGATGCCTAATGTAGCAATGAGATGACATGTTCTCTCCAGTTCAGTGCCTGACTCGGTGGGGAGCCGCCGCCTCCTCATCTCTTTTTGGAGACTGGCGTTGTGTGTTTGACCCGACTCTCACGCTTGGCTGGAGGAAAGCTCTGTCTACTTATAGCTGTGTGAAGGGGGGGGGGGGGCAGACACAGGTGCTCAGGGATCGCTGCACCACCGCTCCCATCTCTACCTGGACAAAGATCACGGAGACTCATTTGGCTTTCCTGTCTGCTGCTGGTGTGTTTTTGTGAGAGATTCACATGTTTTCTATTATGTTCTTTTAAGGGGTATTCTCAGTGAAATGCTGGGTACCTTGTTTCATTTTGTGATTCCAATTGCATTTATTTAATGTACTGTTTCATTGAGAATCCCCCTTTTAAAACAATTTACAGACACACAGGCATCTCACACCGAGGCATCACATCTTCTCTCCCACTCTCCCCGCAGGCGGCCGCTGTGTACCACCACCTCCAGAGAGCTAAACACATCAAAGGAAAAGCTTAATTTACCATTTCCCGACATCACCCCCCCCCCGCTCCACACAGACTCATTTTCTCTAAAGCGGTTATTTTTTTTAACAACTATTTGATTGCTGTGGTTTACAAGACTTTTATTGCATAATCAACACAGTTTAATTTGTTATTAACTTCAATATGTGCATGTTTGGCTGCCGAACAGTGTTCCCTCAGGGAAAATGTGTAGCTGTGGGGGGAAAGGGTTGCGGAGGGCGGTCCGGGAATATGTCAACATCTAAAATATTATTTCCACCTCCCAAAAATGAGCCAAATAACATATTGGTAAAATGACTAGTACAAATCATTTTTACATATTGGACAATGCATAAAGCCTATTCATGGCCCATTTGATCAAGTATGCTATTAGCAATAAGTATTATCAGCTCTAGCCAAACTGATGTAGCATAGTGACTAGAAATAAATAGGTTGAAGCATGGAGTGATCTGCATTTACCCTATTGGGCTAATCATTAATCGAGTCTTGCATTTGGTCGGATACCCACGCTTCCCCGCAGGTGAGCCGCCAAAGAAATCAGCTGGCGAGTGGAATGAAACATTCTTTCAACCCGTATGTCGGCTCGCGATTCAGAAAAATGACATTGCTGGTCGGGAACTCAGCGCGATCTGCGTCAGAAATAGAAAGGAGTTCTATTTTAGCTCTTGGCAACGCAGATGCTCGTTGGCGCAGGCGAGCAGTGTAGGTGCAATAATTGAGTAACATGTATTTCTACATTCATTTTGAGACGCTCCCGCACACAAAGTGTCTGGTCAGCATGCTATTCTAAAATTGATTAAATACATGTTTTTCCTCATCAATCTGCACACAATACCCCATAATGACAAAGTGAAACAAGTTATTATACATTTTTTGCAAGTTTATTAAAAAATAAAAAACAGATACCTTATTTAGTTAAGTATTCAGACCCTTTCCTATGAGACTCGAAGAGCTCAAGTGCATCTGGTTTCCATTGATCATCTTTGAGATATTTCTCTACCTGTGGTATTACTTCTCTCGCAAAGAACACAACAGGCCCACTAGGTAAATGGATCAACTATTCTACTATGGGTTTGTCTGATTCTTCTATTTATTTGGCCTACTCGCTTTATCTGCAGAGGATAAGTAAATGTGTGCTGTTCCAGCATCTTCAAAGTTCGCCTTAGGATTAAAAATTTGTTCATTTTGCTTATTTGTTTTGCTGTTGTGGCAATGATTTTGCTGTGGTGCAGCACCACAGCTAAATGACTGCAGCGGAAACACTACTACTGAAGATCTGAGAAACGCTTCTCTCTCTCTCTCTCTCTCTCTCTCTCTCTCTCTCTCTCTCTCTCTCTCTCTCTCTCTCTCTCTCTCTCTCTCTCTCTCTCTCTCCTCTCTCTCCTCTCTCTCCTCTCTCTCCTCTCTCTCTCTCTCTCTCTCTCTCTCTCTCTCTCTCTCTCTCTCTCTCTCTCTCTCTCTCTCTCTCTCTCTCGCTCTCTTTTTATTTTTTCTTTCTGTCGAAGCATTAACCGAGATTATCACTAATCTTCCTGGTAAAGCGGGAAGGCCTTGTTTGGTCATTATTAAATACATATAGTCACTGAGGGAAAGCAACCCTGGGGAGGATTTGGAGCAAGCCTCATCCTCCCCTTTTTCCATCCCCATATCCTTCTTGCCATCCTCCCCCATCCATCTCTCAGGCCTACAGTACACTCCGACTGCAGCCTAATGGCTTCACTAGAGCGAGAGGGAGGCCTTCCTTGTGTCTTCTGTCTCCTGCATGTCATCCATACAGCTAAATCCCTCCTCAATCTTGGCATGACGCTGGATTATCATTGCACTCACTCAGGCTAGCTAGGCAACCCATTACACATGCAGACACAGGATGTGCCAGACTAACAGAGACAACTGGGCCAGTCCTGTACCTGTAGGCCTGTCTGAAATTGGCAGTGATAGGGAACGGCCCGTGCTAACATCAAGCTGTTTGAGACTTCCTAATCTCTCACTTCAGAATCACTCACACGATGCACCCACACTCACAGGACAGGACTGTATCTCCTTGATGGTGCCTAAGGCCTGTACAGAGCTAGTTTTTTAAAAAAACGTTCCACTACTCTGCCCCCTCTACTTGGAACGAGCTACAAAAGTACTTGAAATCTAATCAAAGTTTGTTGGTTTTATACACAGTTTCGCAGGTGTTATAGCAGGTGCAGCGAAATGCTTTATGTTACTAGCTCCTGACAATGCACTAAACATTTCAAACAAGTACACAATAATAATCCAAAACACAAAAACCAAGAAAATCAAGAGGTCTCCTTAAATGATTTTAAAACTAGGGTAAAATCTACTGCAGTGCGTTTTGTCTCATGTTGTACAGGTTTGAAACTAGGGCTGGCACAATTACTGTATACTCATGTAACCGACATATATGGATGAAGAAAATAATTAACTGTCATAACTGTTTGGGGGGGGGGGGTGTACAGACAGCTGACTGATGAAACTTTGTTTCTCCTTGCTGAAACAAACAAGGTATTGTTGCAAACAAGTCCTCGGCAACACCCTCCTCCATGCAGTCATTAGCAGAGGAGTTTATATATTTTTTTGCTATGCTATTCAAACGAATGTTGACCGTGGCCATTTGTCCGACCGATAACGGTCATAAAAAATTCCAGGACCTGTCACAGCCTTATTTGAAACTTTGTGTGTTCCTTTATTGGCCAGGTCTCGCTTGCAAAATTGACTTTTATTCTCAGTAAGACTAACCAGGTAAAATAAAACATAAGAATAAAGGTGATTTCTGGATCTCTCCACAGGGTCGATCACTGATCATTCCAGTACTTTAGATATCAGCATATGGTCCTTCGAGCCTGTCTGATGGTAGCCAGAATAGCCACTTTCCCCTCTCTGATGTGTGTTAAGCCAGTGAGCTGGTGTCCTTGGGTTGACCTAGGGGCGGTGCATATAAGGACATATTATCCCAGAGAGGTAAACTCAGATTAACCACACTGTGCAGGAGGGGGTAAGACTTTCAATAGGTCAAGGTAATTGCAAAGGGACTAGCATCCCTGTGAGGGCTCAAACAATACTCAATTTATAGTTAAAAGCCGTCAGTCAGCATTATCGGTCTTTTCCTCCCATTGGAATGTTGACCAGTTGAGGTCAGCACAGCAGAGGCGTGGGATTGGTTTGGGCTCCTGAATGGCGCAGCGGCCTAAGGCACTGCATCTCTGTGCTAGACACGTCACTACAGACCCTGGTTCGATTCCAGGCTGTATCACAACCGGCTGTGATTGGGAGTCCAATAGTGCGGCGCTCAGTTGGCCCAATTTTGTTCTTAACTGACTTGCCTAGTTAAATATAGGTGAAATAAAAAATAAAAGCAGCCCTTGTCTCATTGAGTTGTATGTAGGACATGTGCACAGTATTGCATGTGGAATAGAAACCGCAATAATACAACAACAGATCATATTTTCCTCAGAGGGCTTCTGTTTTTGTTTTGACTAAGTCATCTTTTAATGATCAAAACCTCCAAATTAGTTGTTTTTGTCACACCCATCTCTGTTTATGGTGAAGTTTGCCTGCATCTATTCTGGGATCTAGAGGTGTGTGTATGTGTGATCATTCATCAAAGCCGTGTGTGACTGTGTGTTGGGCCAGAGGCTGTGTGAAGTGGCAGGTTTCTCAAGAGCTGCTGGATGCTCCACCTGAGTGGCCATGTCGCTGTCGCCAAACAGATGTGCCTTCCATCATTATTTATCCCTCCCTCCCTCCCTCCCTCCCTCTGATCCCTGTCTCATCTCTCCTCTAGATGACCTCTGCTGCCAGAGGACCTGGAGCCGCTAACTTACTGTGGCCTGTGCGTGTGCTTAGTGTGTGCTGTGCATGTGTGTGCTTGAGCCTCTGCCGGAAGATAGAAAAAAACCGAGGACTTGTGAGTTGCGAGCTCATGTTATCAATGCATGTATGAACCATGTGTGCATGCTCATGCTATAACAAGCCGGATATAGGCCTGCGCGGTACTCATTTGCTGCGTGTGTTGCAAGTAACTTGTCTGAATGATACCGGATGTGCTTTTATCACATGCGATGTGTGCGGCTGACTGTCATAGCTGCGTTCATCAGATCACTAGTCTCTCTGCTACAGCTATACTCAGGTCCTCAGACATACCACTGCTTCCAAAGGGGGGGGGGGGGTGACATTCCACCCCTCACCGACTCTATCCTCCAGCGTTGTCATTGTCATCCAGCTACACACACGCCACAATAGTGATGCCCTCGTTTTTAGAATTGCTTCCAGAGTACCTTTGTCTCCGAGTGAGAGGGGAAAATGAGACTGTCATGCCCTGTGGTTTTGGATTTTTAAATGTTTTTTTTTTTTTTTTTTAATCTCATGTTGTTTCAAGGGGTTTTGGGATTAGTGTTCATTTGGAGAGCACTCCAGGATGCTTGTTAGGATTTGACTGAACTGTTAGTGTCTTCTGCTTTACCATTGAGAATTATTGCTACTACTGCATGCTTGAGGAAATAAGGGTTCTTGTTTTAATCATTGATTGATTGATTGATTGAATTGACTTGTTTCCCCCCCTAATATCAGCAAAAGGGTCTAATTTAGTGAACGGTGGAAATAACACTAGGCCTGAATGTGTTGACCGTGTTCTAAGTGAGTTGTGTGCGGGCGGTTGTTATCCCTGTCTTTGATGTGCACTCTTGCTCTCGGCCAGGGCTGTGCCCTCTGACCCCTCAGTGTTGACACAGAAAGCTTCCCGAGGGTACCTTCCTCTGGACACCGGCCCTTCCTCTGTAGTCACTAAATACCACAGACGCACCCTGCCCCTCAGCACTACTCCATTGATTAGTGGTGCTGCTTCTTAAGGGATTTCAGTCAATGCCTTGGGACCTCTGTGGATGAGTGCACCAAAACAGAAGAGCATGAAGATATCCCTCGTCGGTAGCAACTGTGCTCTTAAACAGACTCTGTTCGTGCGTTGAAGTAGTCGTTGAAGAGCTTCTTCAGCTGTAGGAGCCAGTAGTCCATGTGGTTTAATGGCACATAGCCATGAGAGAGGAGACGTTAACTTTCCTGTGGATCGATGAGCTGCGTTCTCCGGGGGGTTGGGGGGCTGCCATTTGTGGTCTCTATCTTTTCTGGTACTCTCCCCCCCTCCCTACCCCATGGTCCACTACTGCTATCATGGCCTTTCCTCTCTCACGTCCTCTACATGAGGAGACTCACAGGTTTGCTAGTCTTTTTCTCAGTAAGTGTACTCGGAATCACAGATGCTGGGCCTAATTGAATGTGCACACATGTGGCTATAAATACTTACGAGGAGGATGGGAGTACATTTTCTTTGAAATTTCGATAAATGCCTTGACGAGGTGCGTGTGTGTGTGTGTGTGTGTGTGTGTGTGTGTGTGTGTGTGTGTGTGTGTGTGTGTGTGTGTGTGTGTGTGTGTGTGTGTGTGTGTGTGTGTGTGTGTGTGTGTGTGTGTGTGTGTGTGTGTGTGTGTGTGTGTGCTAGTGTTTGTGCCAGTGCTAGAGTGGTGTGTGTGAGGGAGAACAGGGGATGTAATTGGGGATGTTGTATGGGTGTCAGGTTTGGCCTTTAAGAAGAGGGACCATGGGGGCTGTATAGAAGGGGTGGGGATCATGAGATAATGGGGCTTTGGGGCTGTATAGGGGGAGGGGATGGACTGACGACAGTCAATAAAGGATGACCCTGGGGTCAGGAGTTCAGAGGTCACCCATTGTTGAGAGGACTGCTTGATGGTGTCTGGTGACTGTGTGGAAGCAAGGGTGTAGTGATGAGAACATATTAAGACAACCGAGTGGCAATAGGCTGGACAAGTGTGTGTGTATGTGTGTGTATCTGCTGCATACAGCAAGTTGTGGGTATTTGTCTGTGCCTCTGTCGTAGTGGGTTTCTGTATCCTTGTGGCGAGTGAGGTTACAGATGCCTGCCAGAACATATAGCTCTGGGTCTCTCCTTTGTGTCGTCTCTCTCTCTCCCTCCTTTGTTCTCTCCCTCTCTCCTCTATAATTGAATAGGCATAGTGAAGGCTGGCAGCTCCTTCCATAGCAGCTCCTTCCATGGGGCTGCCATTAAAGCCCTGAGCCCCCTTCATCATACTGCCTCTCTGCTATAGACTGTTCAGTCACTCACAGGGGCAGTACAGCAGCACAAGCTATCCTCTCTGAAGCTAAAACGGCATCTATCCTCTCTGAAGCTAAAACGGCATTTAAACCAATCCTACTCTATCCTCCGGCACATCTGATACAGATACACCATATACGTTTTTTAAATGACCTATGTGACCTAGAGGTAGGAGGTTAAGGGAGAATATAGTTGTTTCGCCCCCCCAGAGCCGAGCCATTTAAACCAGGATTGCCTCAATTGGTGTCCAGCTGTTTTAAGTGGCTATGCGTAATGTGTAAATGTACCGCTCTGAGGCACTTCCAGAGCAAGAAAGTGACTCGTAGTTTCTTTTTCAACATCTGTCTTTATGCTTAAATTCGGCAAGCACACATCCTCTTTTCCTGTTCCTAATTTTTGACTGATGTGTTTCTCTCTCTTCTGCTCTGTTCTTGTAATGCTCCCTTTTTGTCATCATTGCCTACCTCCCTCGTTCTACCCTCTGCCCTCCTTTCTATTCTGTCTTGAGTCAAAGGCTCAACAAATGTAAAAGTCTCAGCGAAGGCATAACATCTGAACAAAACACAAAACAGGCTGCACCACAGTTGAATGAGCCCCCCCTCTTTTTCCATCTAGCCTACGATGCTCTATTTACAACTACCCTCAATAAATAACAAATGGGAACATGCCTAAAGACGTCATTTGACCAGTTGAGGCTGCTGACGGGAGGACGGCTCAAATTAACGGCTGGAACGGCATCAAACACATGGTTTGATACCGTTCCACGTATTCATCTCCAGCCATCCAGTATTTCACCTTTGCCTAATTCCCCGTTTGAAATGTGGATTTAGTCGGCCTATATTTTCAGATGATCCTCTTCATCAGTCTGAATTCGGGGAAGGCAGAGGGTTGATATTGTACAGTAGGTACTAGTTAGTAGTTAGAGCATGTTTGCCAGCCTTCATAAATTACCCATTTTCTTATTGTACTTGGCTAGTAGAACAGGATGTTTTGTAACAGTGAGGCTATTTCTGTAGAGTGCTTACTCAGGGATGTGTGGTTTAGCGCTCCCTCAGAAGATTTGTAGTGCAGCTGGACTAGTGGCACGGTCTTTAGGGGGAACTCGTCTATTTGATAGAATGGATACACAAATACAAAACTCCTATATTTTACTGAAGCGATTATAAGCATTTTTCAAATGGACTTTTGACTCTTGTATTGGTCGAAGTTGCAGATAATTATTCCACCTTCAGCTCTATACATCTACTGTACATTGTGAGCTGACTGAATGGTTTCTTAGTGGCTACAGATGCAGACCAAAGATCAGAACATGGTTTCTCTTTAAAAGAGTCCGTGTTCTAGCTCTCTCTCTCTCTCATCTCCTCCTCCCAGTCCCCTCTATATAGTAGTGTGGGATAAAGTGCCTCTGAAAGGCTGATTCATTCTAACCTCAAGGGGTCTGAGCAGATTTCTCACATGTCATCTCCCCCTGATGATTCCTATCAGAGGGCAGCGCTGTGGACTGGTGCTACATGTTTTGCTCCTATTCCCTCCCAGACCAGGTTACTAATACAGGGCTTTTAGCCAACAACACCAGACTGTAGACATGTCGGCCCATAGTCTTTAGAAAATGGATAGAATTGAACTCTCTCTCTCGCCCCCTCCTTCTCTCCCGCTGTTCCTGTCTCGCATCTCTTTCTCACTCCTTCCCCCTACTATAGCTTTCTCCCTCTTTTCTTTCCTCATCTCTAGCTGTCAAATCACATTATATTGGTCACATACTCATGGTTAGCAGATGTTAATGCGAGTGTAGCGAAATGCTTGTGCTTCTAGTTCTGACAGTGCAGTAATATCTAACAAGTAATCTAGCAATTCCCCAGCTACCACCAAATACACACAAATCTAAAGGGGTGAATGAGAATATGTATATGGATGAGAGGCATAGGCGAGGTGCAATAGATGGTATAAAATACAGTATATACATATGAGTAATGTAAGATATGTAAACTTTATTAAAGTGGCATTGTTTAAAGTGACTCGTGATCCATTTATTAAAGTGGCTAGTGATTGGGTCTCAATGTAGGCAGCAGCTTCTCTGAGTTAGTGATGGCTGTTTAGCAGTTTGATGTACTTGAGATAGAAGCTGTTTTTCAATTTCTCGGTCCCAACTTTGATGCACCTGTACTGACCTCGCCTTCTGGATAGTAGTGGTGTGAACAGGCAGAGGCTCAGGTGGTTGTTGTCCTTGATTATCTTTTTGGCCTTCCTGTGACATTGGGTGCTGTAGGTGTCATGGAAGGCAGATAGTTTGCCCCGGTGATGCGTTGTGCAGACCACACAACCCTCTGGAGAGCCTTGCAGTTGAGGGAGGGGCAGTTGCCATGCCAGGCTGTGATGCAGCCTGACCGGATGCTCTCGATTGTGCATCTGTAAAATTTCTACAGCCTCCTGATCTACAGCGCTGTTGCGCCTTCTTCACCACGCTGTATGTGTGGGTGGACCATTTCAGTTTGTATGTAATGTGTACGCCAAGGAACTTAACTTTCCACCTTCTCCGCTGCTGTTCCTTCGATGTGGATAGGGGGATGCCCCCTCTGCTGTTTCCTGAAGTCCACGATCATCTCCTTTGTTTTTGTTGACATTGAGTGAGAGAGAGTTTTCCTGACACCATACTCCGAGTGCTGGGAGTACAGGGAGTACAGGAGGGGACTGTGCACGCACCCTTGTGGGGCCCCAGTGTTGAGGGTCAGTGATGTGAAGATGTTTCCTACCTTCACCACCTGGGGGGGCGGCCCATCAGGAAGTTCAGGACCCAATTGCACAGTGCGGGGTTGAGACCCAGGGCCTCCAGCTTGATGATGAGTTTGTAGGGTACTACGGTGTTGAATGCTGAGCTGTAGTCAATGAACAGCATTCTTACATAGGTATTCCTCTTGTCCAGATGGGACAGGGCAGTGTGCAGTGTGATGGCGATTGCATCGTCTGTGGACCTGTTGGGGCGGTATGCAAACTGAAGTGTGTCTAGGGTGGCCGGTAAGGTGTAGGTGATATGATCCTTGACTAGTCTTTCAAAGCACTTCATGATGGCAGAAGTGAGTGCTACAGGGTAGTAGTCATTTAGTTCAGTTATCTTCACTTTCTTGGATACAGGAACAATGGTGGCCATCTTGAAGAATGTGGGGACAGTAGACTGGGATAGGGAGCAGTTGAGTATGTCCATAAACACACCAGCCAGCTGGCCTACGCGTGCTCTGAGGATGCGGCTAGGGATGCCATCTGGGTCAGCAGCCTTGCGAGGGTTAACATGTTTAAATGTTTTATCACGTCGGCTATGGAGAGGGGGTGGGGGGGCACATTCCTTGTTCGTTGGCCGTGTGGGTGGCACTGTATGAGTGTGACATCGGTGTCCGTGACTTGGCTGGTTTTCTTTTTGTAGTCCGTGATTTCCTGAAGACCCTGCCACATAAGTCTCTGTTCATATCCGTCCATATTCCCAGACCTCTTTCCATGGTTTAATGCGGTGGTTCACGCTTTCAGTTTTGCGTGAATGCCTTCATCCATCCACAGTTTCTGATTAGGGTAGGTTTTAATAGTCACAGTGGGTACAACCTCTCCAATGCACTTCCTTATAAGTCATCGTATAGATCAATGTTGTTCTCTGAGGCTGACGGGAACATATCCCAGTCCGCGTGATCCAAACAATCTTGAAGCGTGGATTCTGATTGGTCAGACCAGCGTTGAATGGTTCTATTCACCGGTAGATCCTGTTTGAGTTTCTGCCTATAAGACGGTAGGAGAAAGATGGCGTCATTGTTGGATTTGCCGAAGGGAGGACGGGGGAGGTCTTTGTATGCATCGCGGAAGTTAGAGTAGCAGTGATCAAGTGTATTACCCCCCACGCGTAGTGCAATCCATATGCTGATAGAATTTGTTCTCACATTTGCGTCGTTAAAATCCCCAGCTACAATAAATGCAGCCTCAGGATATATGGTTTCCAGTTTACATAGAGGCAAGTAAAGTTCCTTGAGGGCCGTCTTGGTGTCTGCTTGAGGGGGAATGTACATAGCTGTGACGATACCTGACGATAATTCTCTTGGGAGGTTTGATTGTAAGGAATTCTAGGTCGGGTGAGCAGAAGGAGTTGAGTTCCTGTATGTTGATATGATTACACCATGAGTACTTAATCATGAAGCACACTTTCCAGCCCTTCCTCTTCCCAGAGATGTTAATCTCTTTCGGCTTGGTTACACCACTGTTCCTAGGCTGTCATTGAAAATAAGAATGGGTTCTTAACTGACTTGCATAGTTAAATTAAGGTAAAAAATATATATATCCCGATAGAGCCATGTTTCCGTGAAACGGACTGTTACAATCTGCCGTCTCTTAGGAAGGCAACCCTTGCTTGAATTTTGTCTACCTTGTTGTCAAGAGACTGGATGTTGGCAAGTAGTATACTCAGGAGTGGTGGGCGATGTGCACGTCTACGGAGCCTGACCAGAAGGCCGCTCTGTCTGCCCCTTCTGCGGCGCCATTGTTTTGGGTCGGCTTCTGGGATTTGATCCATTGTCCTGGGTGGTGGTCCAGATACAGGATCCACTTCGGGAAAGTTGTATTCCTGGTCGTAATGTTGGTAAGTTGACGTCACTCTTATATCCAATAGTTCGTCCCAGCTGTATGTAATAAAACTTAAGATTTTCTGGGGTAGAATGTAAGAAATAATACATTTTAAAAAACAAAATACTCCATAGTTTCCTAAGGACTAAAAGCGAGGGGACTATCTCTGTCGGCGCCATCTTGCAGTGATCTCCCCTCTCTCTTGCGCACCCCCTTCCCCTCCTTACTCTTTTGCTCACACCCTCCCCGTCTCCTCTCTTCTCTCCCTGTCTGTCATACTCCTACTGTGTGATGGTGTGTGTGTGCTTGTAGAGGGTAATTAAGACGTCTTTGTGTGTGTGTGTCGCGCTCGCTCTCCCTCCCTCTCTCTGCGCCAAGGTTTGATTGGCATCTCTGTTCTGTTGACTCCCCTGCTCTCCTATGAGCCAGCACCAACAGGCCCATGTACTAAGTTGGAAACAGCGCTCGGGCTAATGCAATGTCAAAGAGACGGCTACATCTTTAAAGGTGCAGTATGTAGAAATCGTTCTGCCATTTCCTGGTTGCTAAATTTCTAATAGTTTGCCTAAATTCAGTTTGGGGAAAAACAAGCAAGTATAGGGAGTAATTGTACTAAACCGCTAAAATATATTTTCAATAACCTAAAAGATTATATTTCCAGCAATATGAAGCTGGTGTACAAAACCGAAAGTAAAAGACGGAAAAACAAAACTTAAGAATGTAAACCATAGAAATATCGCGCCTAGAACATATCCACCACCTCTTAGACAACCATTTCAATGTGAATATGGTAGGGTCACCCAAAAAGTTACTTATTTCAGCTTTAAAGGACATTTCTGCCATTGCTCTTTCTCTGAACAAGGCCCAATAAATATTATAATTTTCTAATCTCTGCCGCTGCCGCTTTGCAATGAGCTCTGGCAGCATCCTGTGGTCCCTCCATGCCTTCCTGCTGCGCTAAGCAGGCGGCCCCATCGATATACAGCCAACTCCCATTCCCCCTCGGAAAGGCCACTGGTTGTGCGCGGGTGGGTGGGTGCGATCCTGGCAAGTCGATGAAAACACTCTTCCCATGCTCTTTGAGTCTGGCTTTGTGAGGCACCCTGCTGTTTGTCTGCAGGGATGTGCTCTTTGTGTGTCTGTGTGTGTGAGAGAGAGTTTCTGAGTTTGTGTAGGTCTTTGTGTGTGTGTGTGTCCCGTTAGCCAATCAATTATTGGCCTTATGGCTGAATAGATAATAGACTCCTTCGCCTCATTTCTGGGGCATGGAGGAGAGGGGGGTTGTGAGATGGGTTGAGGGAAGCAAAATGGGAGGGAGTATTGAGTGATGGGGAGGGAAGAAGAATGGGCCTCATCATGAGGAAGAAAGAGGTAGGAAGAGGAGGGTCAGACTCTGAAACCAGTGAGGTTGTTCTTTCTTCTTCTAAGTGGTAGTTGGAGGCTGTGAGTTAGAATTGGCCATAGCCACAGTCCTCTGTGTTCATCCTGGTGAGCAGCCAACTCTCATAGCCAGGGTTTGTTTGAGCTGCACTATCAATAGTAGGATAGCCACTGGAGGCAGGAGCACAGCTTCTACTGGGGGACTCTGACATACCACACATACTCAGCATGTGACCGTGTGTGTTTGTCTATGAATTCCTGTTAACTAAAGTCTTGTGTAAGATTTGTTTGTGTGGTTTTAAATGAACAAGTGTGTGTGTCAGTCCTTTTGCTCTGTTCTCCCCTCCACAGAGGAGATGGCTGCTGTCTCTCTGAGCTCCATGAAACATTAAAAGGAGATTCTGGGTGTTGGAGAACAAAGGAGCCATCTATCTCTCCTAGACAGAATGCACGTTTCACATGACCACCTGGGAAATATTCAGGCTGAAGCAACTCAAACCAGTTTGCACACACACTCACTCACACGCACCACTCTCTCCCCTCCTGTAGCTTAACAAAAGTCTTCAGCCCTTCACCATCTCTCCCTGTGTTGGTCTTTTTCGGAGATCCACTCATTCCCCTAACTTACCTGATCTGTTTGTGTGTGTGCGCCTTGTGTCTGCACGCAGTATAGCAGCCTCCATTCTTGAGGACTACCAGACAGTAGACCGTATTTGGTTTCAAGACCTTGGCGATTAGTTGAATCAGTTGTGTAAGTGCAGTGCTAGATAAAGGAGAGGATTGAGAAAACACATTCCTAGTACACAGTACTTTGATCAAGTCAGTCATGATATTCCTGGCTTCCTGGTGGGCTAGAGGTAAACAAATGCTTACCCAATGCTCTTCCTCTCTACCTCTCTCCCTGACTCTCTCTTTCATAAACTTCCATGTGGGTGTTTTTGTGTGTTTGTTTGCATTGAATGCCAGTTCTGTTAAGAGGCAGCCCTCCATGGCCCAGATACATGCCTGGCTAAAGCCAATATTTACCATGGTGGTTTCTCCTTACCTAGAAGAACTGTCATCTCCCTGGCCTTGAACTGTTTCCCTCTCTTTGTCCTTTCTGAAGGCTTTCTGAAACCGACGCAACCAACAGGAGGAACAGACACACGAGGACGTCTCCACGGCAAGAAGAGGTCAGAGACTGTGTTTTCTGTGTGTGTGTGTGTTGCTGTGCAGGGCTGAAAACTGCAACCAAAACACTCGCATTTGCGACCCTTTAACTTGACGGTGCGACACCAATTTTTAGTTGGTCGCTAGGGTGCCAGTGAAATAAAGGTCGCTGGTCAGTTTAGTTTTTGGTTAACAAGTTACTTTTTTTATAATCAAGATTTATTCATAACAGCAATGTCTATGCAAACCAGCTATTCAAAAAGTTTTTACTGAAGTCTTGGTTGAATCTTTACGATGTGCAATTCAGTTATCATGTGCTGTTTGAATGAACATTTCTTAAGGCTTTCCGCCCCAAAACGTCCCAATTGAATGTTGACTGCAAAGTAGGCCTACCTGCAGAATATCTTGATGATCTCTATCAATCGCTGGCCAAACAAAGGTATCTTGCTAGGTGTGCTTTGAATTAAAGGGCAACTACACCCTCCTCCAAAAAATGTTTTAATTTTTCCTAGATTTCAAAAGTGGTTTAAGCATTGTTGTGGACATTTTTTTGTTTCTATAAGCAGTATGATTTTGAGTGAAAACCTGAAAAAACAAGAATCAAGGATTTTGTTTTGCAATGAAAGCAGAATTAATCAAAAGATAAAACTGATTTTATAGGGCCCTACAAACTGCAGAGTGACCGTTAAAAAATCTTAACAATAACATCTCTTTTGAGATTGCGCAAAGGTTTTATTTATCCAAACAATCAATGTAAATATGATATTGTCAAGGTAAAATGTAATGGAGGGTAGGTCATTTTGGCTACTTGCTCGGCCCACTAATGAAAGAAAACAGTAGCTTTTAGTTGGCACTGGTAGCTTTTAGTTGGCTAATTAATAATGACCGTCTTTTAAATTCTCATGCCCTTGCCAGGCAAATTTAAAAGATGGTCATTATTAGCCTGGTTCTGTATGGAATTAATGTACATTAATAAAGGACACAGGTCAAGACATTATTGTGAAAAATGTGTGCGACCAAATCGTGCTGGTGCCATGAACTTAAAGAGTTGGTGGTAGTAGTGGCACTAGTGGAAAAAGTTCAGCTGTGTTTGCGTCCCCGTTAAAATACTTTTGAGTCTTTTAATCTGTTTTCACAAAGTCTATGAAGGGGTCAATGTTCCGTAAGGTGTTATTTTATTACACAGCTAATCTGTACTAAAGCTAGCTATTAGTATTCATGGATTTAGTATAGTCGTTAGCTTCCTTGACCCATACACCATTTAACAACAAACACCCTGCGTAGGCCTATTATTGTTGAATTAGCCTTTAATAAAATTTTAGTACTCGTTGATGGGAAACATTACATTTAATGGTCCTAATTAATGTGCCTTTAATCTGCACAGTGTACTGTTTGTACTATTAATGTTCTGGTAAATCTATTTGTAGTGTTTTTCTCTGTGTCAAGGCTTGTGTTTCACGGCATAGCAGATACACAATAGAGTGCCCTCTGCACCCAAGGATGAATAGAATGGAATATGCACAAGTGCAGTTCAACTAAGTTTGTTGAGTCACTTTCCCTATGCTTTTTTTCTAGGTAATTTTAGTAGTGATTTGGATGTCAAAGTGCCCTGCTGTTGCGAGGGAAAATACATTAAGGGCTTATAGAATTATGGAGATGCTCAGTTGTAGCATTCAAAGAGGTACCACTCATTTCATTTGATGGCTTTTTCTGTACTTTATCATGACTGACTGACTGTCCTCTCTCTCCCGTCTCCCGCTGTGCCGGGAAGGGGTCTGGGTGTGTGTGTGTGTGCCTGCGTCTGCGTGTTTGAGAGAGACCGAGGGAGACAGAGAGTCCAGACGTTTTGTAGCAAGGTCGGCAGCAGTCTGATATTAGCATGCTGTCCACTGTGGGGAAGATAAACAGCCCTCTGTCATGATAAAAAAACAACAGTCCCTTCATCTTTGATGTGCTCCGACTCCCTAATTGCTTTTATCTACCCAGAGCCAGAGAACACGCAACGGCTGGATCTATCTTTATTAATCCCCATTCCCTCCCTACCTGATTACACTGCCTCTGCCTGCCTGGACTTGCCGGGTCTGTAACCAAGAGAGACTAAAATTCCCAATATATCTAGGTGAAGATATAGAGTTTAAGATGATATGTATTTGTTTGTGTTGTTTTGTTGTTGTGGGCTCTATACGTCGTGGGTCTGTAACTATTAGACCTAGGCTAAGTAGATCTAGAAATGCTCTCACCAGCCCTTAAAAGTAAATACTTCACATTTCCTATTTTCACCCTCTTAAGTGATGATTGACTATAGTCATGTAATTCCGGCAATTACCTTGGTGAATTGCAGTCTGGTGGAAAAGGGGTAAGGTCCATAAGAATACTCACCTAAAGTATCTCCCCCAAAGAGATTTGATGCTTGAGTGAGTGGCTTGTGTTGTCTGCCTTAGCAGTATAATGGGTCTCTGAAAATGGGTTGTCTCCTGAAGCCGCATGCTTCTATCCTTATTGATGCACATTTTTCTCGATTCAAAACTGTGTATCTTGATACAGTTTTTAAAAGAAAGAAAACTGTGGGGTCGGCCTTCCATACAACTAAAATAAACGTCCGTATTGGAGGTGGTTGTGTGAAGTACATCAGTCTCAATGCTCTCAATCGTGTATGTGATAAAAATCCCTTGTTTGAGCAATGGCATCACCTCATCACTTCTGTCGGCAAGAACAAACATGATGACAAATGTATAGTGATGGGTGAAATAATCGTTACAGTTACATATTGCTCTATTATTTTGGACGGCATTATATAGATATTTTGACTCCAAGTATCGATTTGTAGGTCGGTGGGTCTCTAGACTGTTTTCTTTTCCCCCTGGTGGCACTAGTGCCAGTAACTTTTTTAATTGGTTGCACCAGCCTATGATTTGGTCGCACCACAATGTTGTTGCGGTGGCACGCAATAGAACAAATTAGTTAATTCAATTACATTAATTATCATCTTATACAATAATTCAAAGTGCTTTATTGAGAAAAATAGACTACGGAGATGGTATGATTAAAGAAAAAAAAATCATCAAACATGTTCAAGCAGGATTGCATGATTCAAGTCATTTTGATGTGTAAACCAGTGTTTGAAGCACATTGGCTAAATTGCTAAATTGCCACTCCTATTTGCCATATCTTCAATCTAAGCCTACTAGAAAGTGTGTTCCCTCAGGCCTGGAGGGAAGCAAAAGTAATTGCACTACCTTAGAATAGTAAAGCCCCCTTTACTGGCTCAAATAGGCGACCAATCATCCTGTTACCAACCCTTAGTAAACTTTGGGGGGAAATTGTTTGACCAGATACAATGCTATTTTAAAGTAAACAAATTAACAGACCTTCGGTGTTGAAGGAGATTCAACAAGCACAGCACTTACACAAATGACTGACGATTGGCTGAGATAAATTGATGATAAAAAGATTGGGGTGTGCTGTTTTCTTGGACTTTAGTGCAGCTTTTGACATTATCGACAATAGTCTGCTGTTAGACCATAGTCTGCTGTGCTATGGCTTCACACACCCTGCTATATTGTGTATAAAGAGTTACCTTTCTAATAGAACACAAAGAGTGTTCTTTAATGGAAGCCTCTCCAGGGCATCAGGAATTCTCCAGGGCAGCTGTCTAAGCCCCTTACATTTTTCAATCTTTACTAATGGCATGCTCAAAGCCAGTGTGTCTATATGGACAGCTCCATCAAGAGGACCCTCCAGGATGATGTATTTTGGGAGAAAGTGGTAAGCAGCCTGAAACTCCTGAAAGCTATAGCAGTTTGCCCTTGCACGGATTGAGGGAGACAATGCCATCTTGTCTGATGTTCAGACTGCTTGCAGAAGTAAGAGTAGAAATCTGTACTACGCTGCCAACTTCACTGTTGTTCCTAGTAAAGGAAACTGCTGTTCTGAAATACATCAAAAAGCATGGAAATTTCTGCCTGAAGCCCATACACGCCGCAGCGTACATGTTGGACCCCAAGTGTGCTGGCAAGAGCATCCTGTCTGGTGCAGAGATCAACAAGGCCTATGGTGTCATCACTATCATGTCTCTCCACCTTGGCCTGGACGAGGGCAAGGTTCTTGGCAGTCTGGCGAAGTACACTTCCAAGCAAGGGCTTTGGGATGGAGATGCAAAATGGCAGTCATGCCAACATATCTCATCAGCTACCTGGTGGAAGGGACTTTGTGGATCTGAGGCTCTTTCCCCTGTTTCCTCAGTCATCCTCCAAATCCCACCAATATCAACCGCCTCAGAGCGCAACTGGTCCTTGTTTGAGAACACACACACCAAAGCATGCGACAGGCTGACTAATACAAGGGTTGTAAACATTGGTGGCCAACTGGGCAAATTTTGGTCTTTTTGAGCCTGACAACAATCCATCCTCAAGAAGGTTGGAAAATGACAGTAAAGATGAGTGTGGTGTTTTAGAGGTGGACATTGAGGAGGTCCAGGGAGAAGACATGGAAACCTGAGAGGAATACAACCAAAGCTTTAATATCTAGACTATAATTTTACAGATGTACAGTACTGTGCAAAAGTTTTAAGCAGGTGTGAAAAAATGCTGTAAAGTAAGAATGCTTTCAAAAATAGACATGTTATTAATAGATTTTATTTATCAATTAACTAAATGCAAAGTGACGAAAAATCAAATCCATATTTGGTGTGACCACCCTTTGCCTTCAAAACAGCATCAATACTTCTAGGTGCACTTACACTATGTCAGGTGTATGATTAAACAATTATACCAAACAAGTGCTAATGATCATCAATTCAATATGTAGGTTGAAACACAATCATTAACTGATACAGAATCAGCTGTTTTGGAGGAATAAAACTGGATGAAGAGCAGCCAAACTCTGCTGACAAGGTGAGGTTGCTGAATGCAGTTTACTGTCAGAAGTCATACACCATGGCAAGAAGGAGCACAGCAACAAGACATAAGGTAGTTATACTGCATAAGCAAGGTCTCTCCCAGGCAGATTAAGGCAGACAGGGGTTTCCAGATGTACTGTCCAAGCTCTTTTGAAGAAGCACAATGAAACGGGCAACGTTGAGAACCGTAGATGCAGTGGTCGGCCATGGAAACTTATCTGCATCAGATGAAAGACATATCATGCTTACTTCCCATTGCAATCGGAAGATGTCCAGCTGTGCCATCGGCACAGAATTGGCAGAAAACAGTGGGACCCTGGTACACCCATCTACTGTCCGGCGAAGTCTGGTCAGAAGTGGCCTTAATGGAAGACTTGCGGCCAAAAAGCCATCCTCCGACATGGAAACAAGGCCAAGCGACTCAACTATGCACGAAAACACAGGAACTGGGATGCAGAAATATGGCAGCAGGTGCTCTGGACTGATGAGTCAAAATTTGACATTTTTGTCTGTAGCAGAAAGGCAGTTTATTTGCCGAAGGGCTAGATAGCAGTACACGAATGAGTCTCTTCAGGCAACAGTGAAGCATGGTGGAGGTTCCTTGCAAGTTTGGGGCTGCATTTCTGCAAAAGGATTTGGTCAAAATGAATGGTCGCCTCAATGCTGACAAGAACAGGCAGATACTTATCCATCATGCAATACTATCAGGGAGGCATCTGATTGCCCCAAAATGTATTCTGCAGAATGACAACAACCCCAAACAAACAGTGAAAGACAATAAGAACGATCTTCAGTGTAAAGAAGATCAAGGAGGCCTGGAAGTGATGTTTCGGCCCCCACAGAGCCCTGATCTCAACATCATTGAGTCTGTCTGGGATTACATGAAGAGAAAGAAGCACCTGAGGCTGCCTAAATCCACAGAACTGTGGTTTGTTCTCCAAGATGTTTGGGCCAACCTACCTGCGGATTTCCTTCAAACTGTGTGCAAGTGCACCTCGAAGAATTGATACTGTTTTGAAGGCAAAGGGTGGTCACGCCAAATATTGATTTTGATGTAGTTTTTTCTTCTGTTCACTCACTTTGCATTTTGTTAATTGATAAATGTAAACTATTAACATGTTTATTTTTGAAAGCTTTCTTACTTTACGGCATTTGTGCCTAAAACATTTGCCCAGTACTGTATGTTGAAAACGTTTTTGGGAGATGCGATGGATCATTCAATATTCCCTTTTGTTGTTCAGTGAAATCATCCCATGTGAACAGTCAACTCATTTAATTAAAGTTCAATTCTTAATTTATATTGGAAGGATTTCATAATTATGATAAGTTAAATGGTTTGTTTCTGTCTCCATATGATATGGTAAATATATCAAATGCAAAAAACATCTACATCGTCCTATGAATATTACCCAAAATGTGCAACCCTAGGCATACTGTTTGACCAAATCAGGGTTTTAGCTTCCCAAAAAATAGGTTTTGAGTGAGGTGACCAACGAGAATTTGCAAGTCACATTGATGCGACCAATTTAAAATGTAACTCACACAGCCAAGTCAGTGTCGCATAATGTAACTAATTGTAGCAGTTTGGAACACTGGGGTGAGTGTGTGTGGGCGGGCGCATGTGTGTGGGCGGGCGCATGTGTGTGGATGGGCACATGTGTGTGTTTAGGTGTGTGTGTGTGTGTGTAGGCGGGCACGTGTGTGTGTGTAGGCGGGCACGTGTGTGTGTGTAGGCGGGCACGTGTGTGTGTGTAGGCGGGCGTGTGTGTGTGTAGGCGGGTGTGTGTGTGTGTGTGTGTGTGTGTGTGTGTGTGTGTGTGTGTGTGTGTGTGTGTGTGTGTGTGTGTGTGTGTGTGTGTGTGTGTGTGTGTGTGTGTGTGTGTGTGTGTGTGTAGGCGGGCACGTGTGTGTGTGTGTGTGTGTGTAGGCGGGCACGTGTGTGTGTATAGGCGGGCACGTGTGTGTGTATAGGCGGGCACGTGTGTGTGTGTGTGTGTGTGTGTGTGTGTGTGTGTGTGTGTGTGTGTGTGTGGGCGGGCACGTGTGTGTGTGTGTGTGGGCGGGCACGTGTGTGTGGGTGTGTAGGCGGGCACGTGTGTTTGGGTGTGTAGGCGGGCGCTTGATTGTTTAGGCAGGCACGTGCGTTTTCATTTAGCAGTGTCTAGTTCCCTGTGTCTCTCTCGCAGTTGAAGCTCAGTTCTCTGTGTCTCTCTCCCAGTTGAAGCTCAGTTCTCTGTGTCTCTCTCCCAGTTGAAGCTCAGTTCTCTGTGGTCCTGTTTGAAGCAGCCCACTGTGCGGAGCAGCACAAAGCAGCTCTCCTGTGTGGTCCCCCTCTCAGCAAGCTGTGCGTGTGTTGCTATTTGTGCACACACTGTTTTTTTGTAGGCCTATGTGTGTGTTAGCACTGTGTATGAGCACTGTGTGTGTGCCAAGAGGAAGGCCTTGCCCCCTGAACCCTGGCAGCCCCCCCAGCTCTGTGCGCTAATTAAGGGATGTTTCCTGTGGCCTGTCTGCTCAGCCCTCAGGATAAGCATGTTCCTCCACACACATTCCTGGCCTGTCTGTCTGCTCACTAGATTTTAGCTAGAGGAGAGAGAGGCTGGCTACACACACACACACACACACACACACACACACACACACACACACACACACACACACACACACACACACACACACACACACACACACACACACACACACACACACACACACACACACACACACACACACACACACACACACACACACACACACACACACACACACACCCCATCATTCATCCTTAGCTACATACAACATATGAACAACAACACTCTTTACAGCGAAAGGCCCCAAAGTGAATCAGCCTCTGTTTGTGTGTGCATCTTCAGTGCATGTGGGTTCCTCTTTTTTTATTTTTGTGTCTCTCTCCCTGGGTCTGTGCGTTTGGGGTCCTCCAGGACTTTTGTGTGCACGGTGGAATTGATGAGAATGAATTGAGAATGCTGGCAAGAGGCTGGGGAATGAAAGAGGAGAAAGGGAGGCCCTCTAATGAAAGATGATGAGGGAGAAACTGAAAAGATAGCCGGGGAGAAATTGTAATTTGTGCCAAATAAATTTTAATTGGGAAGAAGAAGCCGTCTTGTTTAGGGAGGTGGGTGGGTGGGCCTTTAACAAAGCCAAGGAGAAGAAATTGGAGTGAAAAGGCATGAGACACATTTAATACACTAGGGCTGTCACCGACTAAGCAAAAATCTTGGTCGACAGAGTCATCTGCTCAATCGATTGGTCAACATTTTTAAACATGTATTTTACCATATATTGACACATCCTGTGTATTTTTTAATCAAATCAACTTTATTACCTGAGCTAGTCTGATGCTTTAAGCACACTGTTTGATTGAAAAATGAAGACACACAAATAACTAGAGGGAGTCCGACCAGCAATTGATTTGATTGTGCCGGGCTCAGACTTGCTGCGCTGTGTAAAAAAAATTAAAGAAATAAGACAGCGAGTGACTTATCGCGCTGTCTGTGTTTCTGAAGCTGCAACATAATTACAGCCATTTCTGACCGAAAACTTATGTTACCGAAATCCCTATTCCCTCAACCCTTGCTCTCTTTATGTGATACATGTATGTATCGCATGCACATGGCCAAAGACCTATTCGCACGGGACTAGTATTACTAGAGAACGTTGGTTATGTAATTATTACTCCAGAATGTCCCTTATTCCAGGAGACTATTCGGACGGGATTAGTTTTTTCCAAACTGCCCCCTGTAATTCTTATTTATTCTTTTTTTCAATGATTTGACAGTTATGACAGAAGCCTGGATGTTTGAAGATAGTATTTCAGGTGATAGGGCCACACAGAACTCGAGCTTGGTTCTCAAGTTTCTAAACCATACCAAACCATCTCTCCTATAGTGTCGCCATAGTATTTGAATTGAGGAAGTGTGATCATAGTCATATTTTAGCAATCTTAATGCCCCCGACTTCAGATAAGAGCTAAACAGTGCGATTGCACTTGTGATGCATTTTAGGCTATGGATGAGAAAGTTAACTTATCATTTCCAAACGTTTAGGTCAGTTGTATGCTGCTGCTTTGCGATCTATTAACAGCAAGGGTTGCATTAAATAAGCTCAATATGTTTTTACTGACGCATTTGCCAATATTCAATTCATACACGCAAAACATTGATAGGCTCCATTTAGGCCATTCATAGATATATAGCGTATGTGCAACACTCAGTTAAATCTATCAAACCAGTTATTGTTTTCTTGTGCAAAACCGCTAGCAACACCTATATAACTCAGACATTTCTCAAAACACAGGGATGTCGATTCACACGGGACTAGTATTTTCAGAGGATCTTGGCGTTTTCCAAAAAACAGTAGGCTATTCTGTCTGGAATTATTACTCTCCTGCCATGTAAACATTACAGACATGGCAGATTCAGACATGATTAAATGTGGTGTTTTGTGCTCATGCACATAATGACATTACCCGACCTCCCCCAGTACAACTAATCCCGTCCGAATAGGGCACAATAGGGTCTGACCTATAGCATATCATAATCACATCAATAAATTGGTTCTAACAAACTCTGAATAACGCAACACTTGTGGCAGCTAAGTGGATGTAGAAGGCATAATGAACTTTAAATGTGGGAATATTTACAGGTTGCTCAGGAGGTAAAGGGCAAGTGAGATGTTTGGAATAAATGTGACTAGTTGTGGAAAATACTGGAGATCAATAAATAAAATAATGTAAGGAGCAAGCGTTGCATGCATATTATATGTTCCAAAGAGGTGCTGTATCGATTACAATATCATTTTTCTGACCGTTTGGAACAATATAAACAACACTAAATAAGGTATAAACATACCAGGGAGTCTGTTGTAACATTTTTCTGCTATGCCTTTATTACAGCAAAGACTAAAAACAGTCGCATTCCTTTGTGAATGCAATTTTCCTAAATGGAACGGTTTATTGTTTGTTTCAGCTAATTATTCAATGAATGCTTAATTTTATTTTAAAACTAAACTGCTTGATTGCATTTCAAATCATGAATGACTCGTATGTGTGAATGATTGATAGACTCATATAGGCTACTATATCAATGTATTTAGGCCCAAGCAAGTTACTGTATTAAGACTAAATAGGATGTGCTCTTTGGCCTACTAATGGTAGTATAGCGGCCTACACGGCGGCTATACTAAGCCTTTTAATGGTAATGGCATGACTTATTATTATAATAATAATAGTTACAATAAGGAGTCAAAAAGAAGTTGGAACAGTTTAAACACAAAATAAATGATGAATAATGAATAATACCAGTGAGCCTGTTCTCATGAAAAAAAAAGTGTAAAGCCTTTATTACAGCATAGCAAAGATTTTTTTAAACTGCTGAATTTGTGAAATTGTTTACTTGACATGTTGCGTGAGGCTTGGTACTCATGGAATCAGTAGGCTATTAAACAACCACTAAACAAGCAACAGAAGCAGGATCTGTCTTATTTCTGTAGATATATTGATGTTTTATAAAGCCAGGCACATTTAACACTTAGGCTCTTGATTATAGACCTACTTAAGTTTGGGTTTCCTCTCTCGTCACTTTTCTTAGACAGCAAGGCATGGTCTATGAAAAAGCAACAATTCAACAGTGCACTGATGTTTCAGAACCATGGATAGCAACCACTTTTCCAACATGGGAGAAAGCACATTTGTTATAAAATAATATTATTTGTATTTGTGTTTTGCCATTGTTATGTAATATAACCATATACAATTTTAGTAGCACATGTCTTAGACTGATGGACTATGCCAACCCCACAGCCTCCAATGAATCAGTCCACTCAGTGCAAATCAGACAGGTGTCATGTACACCACACATTTTTTGTGCGTTTTCTTTTTGCTACTGCTCGGCTAAAGAAATCTGTCGACTAAATGGGGTCAGCCCTATACTAAACACACAGTCACAAACCAGGTATATAGAGCAGCCCATTATTGTGACCGGTATAAGAAGGCAAGTAGCTACTTGGACATAAATAATGGACATTATCGAACAAATCAAGCATTTATTGTGGAACTAGGATTCCTGGGAGTGCATTCTGATGAAGATCGTCAAAGGTAAGGGAATATTTATGATGTGATTTCTGTTGACTCCAACATGGCGGATATGGCGGATAATTATATTATTTATTTTCTGAGCGCCGTCTCAGACTATTGCATGGTTTGCTTTTTCCGTAATTAAAAAAAAAATCTGACAGTGGTTGCATTAAGGAGAGTTATATCTATATTTCCATGTCTAACAATTGTATTTATCAAGATTTATAATGAGTATTTCTGTAAAAAGATGTGGCTCTCTGCAATATCACCGGATGTTTTTGGAACTAGTGAACGTAACGCGCCAATGTATAATGAGATTTTTTTATATAAATTGTGTATTGTGTAAACATGAAGTCCTATGAGTGTCATCTGATGAAGATCATCAAAGGTTAGTTATTAATTGTATCTTTATTTGTGCTTTTTGTGACTCCTCTCTTTGGCTGGAAAAATGGCTGAATTTTTCTGTGAGCTGGTGGTGACTCAACATAATCGTTTGGTACTTTCACTGTAAAGCCTATTTGAAATCGGACACTGTGGTGGGATTAACAACAGGGTTACCTTTAAAACGGTATAAGATACATGTATGTTTGAGGAATTTTAATTATGAGATTTCTGTTGTTTTGAATTTGGCGCCCTGCGCTTTCACTGGCTGTTGTCATATCGAGCCCTAAGAAGTTTTTAACATGAGTCTTCAATATTCCCAGGTAAGAAGTTTTAGGTTGTAGTTATTATAGGACTATTTCTCTCTATACCATTGGATGGACTATTGGATGTTGGATGTTCAAATAGGTACTTTGCCAGCCTAACCTTGTGAGTTGATAGGCTTGAAGTTATAAACAGTGCAATGCTTGAAGCATTGTGAAGAGCTGCTGGCAAACGTAGGAACGTGCTGTTTGAATGAATGCTTACGAGCCTGCTGCTGCCTACCACCGCTCAGTCAGACTGCGCTATCAAATCATAGACTTAATTATAATATAATAACACACAGAAATACGAGCCTTAGGTCATTAATATGGTCAAATCAGGAAACTATCATTTAAAAAACAAAATATTGATTATTTCAGTGAAATACGGAACCGTTCCCTATTTTATCTAACGGGTGGCATCCATAAGTTTAAATATTGCTGTTACATTGCACAACTTTTAATGTTTTGTTATAATTATGTAAAGTTCTGGCAAATTAGTTTGCAACGAGCCAGGCGGCCCAAACTGTTGCATATATCATGACTCTGCGTGCAATGAACGCAAGAGAAGTGACACAATTTGCCTATTTAATATTGCCTGCTAACATTAATTTCTTTTTAAACTAAATACATTTTTCTTTTTAAACTAAATATGCAGGTTTAAAAAAATATATACTCCTGTGTATTGATTTTAAGAAAGGCATTGATGTTTATGATTAGGTACATTCGTGCAATGATTATGCTTTTTTTGTAAATGCGCTTTAGTTAAATCATCTCCCGTTTGGCGAAGTTGTCTATCTTTGTTAGGAAGAAATGACCAGGCTTCCCAAACCGCTGCATATACCCTGACTCTGTTGCACAGAACGCAAGAGAAGTGACACAATTTATCTAGTAAAATAAATTCACGTTGGTAAGCAATATTAACTAAATATGCAGGTTTAGAAATATATACTTGTGTATTGATTTTAAGAAAGGCGTTGATGTTTATAGTTAGATACATATTGGTACAACGACAGTTCTTTTGTCGCGAATGCGCTTGTTAAATCACCCGTTTGTCGAAGTACGCTGTGATTCAATTATAAATGAACAGGCACCGCAACGATTATATGCAACGCAGGACAAGCTAGATAAACTAGTAATATCATCAACCATGTGTAGTTAACTAGTTATTATGTTAAGATTGGTTTGTTTTTTATAAGACAAGTTTAATGCTAGCTAGCACCTTACCTGAGCTCCTTGCTGCACTCGCATAACAGGTAGTCAGCCTGCCACGCAGTCCCCTCGTGGAGTGCAATGTAATCGGCCATAATAGGTGTCCAAAAATGACAATTACCGATTGTTACAAAAAGTTGAAATTGGACCTAATTATTCGTCCATTCCGATTAATCAGTCGACTTCTAATTCAAACCAATGATGGTTCGGAACTCGAAAGCCAATTATCTCAGATTCATCTTTTTGCAGATAGAACCTTTATAGTGCCAAGCTCTCGATTTGTTAGTCAACTGTCTATAATTAGATTCATGCAGCTTCTCTTCTGTCATTATATGCTGCCCTAGAAGTTTAAATAAACCTGTGCTCACCAGAATCTAGTTCACATCAGTTCTGTCATCTCTGCTTTTTTCGTGGATCAAAGACGTTTAGGCACCGGGGAGAAAATGCAATAACAACAGAAATTTCAGAATAAGAAAATAGAAAGCTGTGAAAATGACCCAACATTGTTTCTGATAATATTTCCATTCGGCTTGGATGCATATTCTTTGTGGCTGAAATTTTGTCAGCTTTTAAGATGCTGATAAAGCTAGCACCTCTACAGACATCCCTAACTGCATATTCACATTCTCTCAAGATGGTGAAAGAAAGAAAAATCATATTTCTCCTCCTGTTCCCAAATCAAAATGTACATTTGGTGTGTCATTTCACTGCAAGAAATTCTTAATTTTGCAGGAGTTAAAATGAAGGCTATGTGAAAGGTTATATATCTACATGGACGTGGGAAGACGTTTAGGCGTGGGGGGGTCCTGAATTATTATTTTGTTAAAATTCTTATTTTAGTTTTATAAGGGGGTGCTGCAGCACCTTCAGCAACCCTACTTCCTACCGCTATGTATAGCAACATACCTGATTGGGGTTGTTTGCCCTGAAGGCATGGCATGCCATCTCCGACTCCGGGTTGTCGGGTTGGATCCAGATAAGGTAGTTAAAATATGTGAGGTCATTACTGTTGTTGATAAAACGTGAGATGAATTGTGCTTTATGCTCGAAGATGGACGAGTTGCCGATATTGTTGGCAGGGACACATCAGATGAATGGCGGCATGAGCACCAGCTGAACTTCCCTGGCCGGGACGGCTCCTCACTTTTCCTCTGGATCTCCGACACGAAACACGGCAGAAGAAAATGTACTGAAAATGTATATATCGGTCCTCTAATACAGTGCATTATTTTTGTGACAAAATGTAAACTAAATGTACTTGAGTGTTTACCAGCATTTGTAACTTAAGTCTGTACAAAACAGTTAATCTGATAATACTTGATGAATATAAAAATACTTGCTTGATATGTTTTCCAGTTTCTTGAAATACTTTGCGAAAACTGAAATGGTCTGTTCATTCCTTCCACTTAGTAGACGCTCTTATCCAGAGCAACTTACAGTAGTGAGTGCATACATTTTCATACTACTTTGTACTTCCCCTGTGGGAATCAAACCTACAACCCTAGCATTGCCAGCGCCGTACTCTACAAACTGAGCCACATCACCACAAATCACTTGATGTCTCAATGTACCAGTGGTGTAAAGTACTTAAGCAAAGCAGGTGGCCACATATTGTAGTTATTTTAACTTATAGATAGCCAGGGGCACACTCCAACACTCAGACATAATTTACAAATGAAGCATGTGCTTAGTGAGTCCACCAGATCAGATGCAGTAGGGATGACCAGGGATGTTCTCTTGATAAGTGTGTGAATTAGACCATTTTACTATCCTGATAAGCATTCAAAATGTAAACAAGTACTTTTGAGTGTCAAGGGAAAAGTATGGAAAGTACATCATTTTCTTGAAGAATGTGGTGAAGTAAAAGTAGTCAAAAACATAAATAGTAAAGATAACCAAAAAAACTACTTAGAACCTCTTACGTCCCCCCATCCCGGATCCGGGATCGTGACTACAGCTCAAGCTCATTACCATAACGCACAATGCGCAAAAATATTCCTAAAAATATCTAACCTCCACACATTAACAAGTCCAATAGCTCAAATGAAAGATAAACATCTTGTTAATCTACCCAGCAAGTCAGATTTCTAAAATGTTTTACGAAAACATAGCACATATTTTTGATCCGAAACAAAAGAATTTTTTTTTTTAAAGTAGGATTAAAAAATAAATAATTCACTAACCTTTTGAAAATCTTCATCAGATGACAGTAATATTACATGTTACACAGTACATTACATTTTTTTCCAATAATATGCCATTTATATCCATAAATCTCGGTTTACAATGACGACATTTCAAAAAATGCTTCTCAAATGTCCGGAGAAATGATGATAGCTCCGACAGATAACGTCAGATAACAAGCAATAAACATGACTAAATATACATGTTCTACACATATTTACAAAGATACACTTCTTCTTAATGCAACCGCTGTATTACATTTATTTTTAACGTTACAGACATCGTTCACTGGGCTATACTATGAGTCAGCGCTCAGATATTAGCAGTATGTCTCTACGTTTGGAGTCCACAGAAACCACAAATAACCACATAAATATTCCCTTACATTTGATGTTCTTCCATCTGAAGACGTAGAAGGAGTCATACTTACCCAATACATCGTTTGGTTTCATGTTGTGTGTCCCTGTATTAGCATATGCTAACAGCTTCAGTTGAAATGCGTAAAAAATTACTTCTGGTCCAGCACTGTTGCGCATCAAAACTTTCAATTTACATATTATTTGTCCATTAAACTGGTCAAACGATGTGCAAAATCAAGCTTTATGATGTTTTTAGCATGTAGAACAAAGAGCAACGCTAACAGACAATCCGGCTTGAAATGCTGCATCATGGAAAAAGACGTAGTCCAAATCGGCCACGCGCAAAAGAGTGCCTGATTTTCAGAGGGACACGAGTAATTTCGCCCGCTAAACGTGCAGGGCTCGTGGGATTCTCACAATGAACGCGCCACTTGAAAGCTGACATCGCGCTGAAGAGATAGAGACTGTTTCTGGATCTGTAGCTCCCTGGGAAGGGTGTGGCTCATGACGTCAAAGTTGAACCAACTTTTTTCTTCACAAGAGAGAGTTTGGGAGAAAGGCTGCCCTTTCAGTGCTGCTTTACATAGAGACATAATTTAAACGGTTTTAGAAACTTTAGAGTGTTTTCTATTCAATAATAATTTTTATATGCATATATTAGCAATTTTGGGAAAAAATATTTTCAGTTTACTATGGGTACGCACTTTCTCCAACAGGGGCAGTATAGAGGAGGAGTCATAAGAGGTTAAGTAATACTTTCAAGTATGTTTTACTTAACCTCTTGGAACTACCGCTCCCGGATCCGGGAGAATTGTCATCAACTGACACTAATTAGCATAACGCAACGGACAAAACATATTACTAGAAAATATTCATATTTGTGAAATCACAAGTGAAATATATTGAAACACAGCTTAGCCTTTTGTTAATCACCCTGTCATCTCAGATTTTGAAATTATGCTTTACAGCCAAAGCAAGACAAGCATTTGTGTAAGTTTATCGATAGCCTAGCATAGCATTTTGCCGAGCTAGCAGCAAGCAGCTTGGTCACGAAAATCCGAAAAGCAATCAAATTCAATCGTTTACCTTTGATGAGCTTCGGATGTTTTCACTCACGAGACTCCCAGTTAGATAGCAAATGTTCCTTTTTTCCATAAAGATTATTTTTGTAGCCAAAATAGCTCCGTTTGTTCTTCACGTTTGGCTGAGAAATCGACGGTAAATTGAGGTCACGACAACGGCGAAAAAATATTCCAAATTAGATCCATAATATCGACAGAAACATGGCAAACGTTTTTTATAATCAATCCTCATGGTGTTTTTCAAATATCTATTCGATATTATATCAACCGGGTCAGTTGGCTTCTTAGTAGGAGTGAGAGAAACAATGGCTGCATTTGTCTGTTACGCACATATCACTCTGAGAGCCACCAGCTGACCACTGACGCAATGTTGTCGCTCACGCTCATTTTTCAAAATAAAAGCCTGAAACTATGTCTTGTGACACTAGACACATTAGGAAGCCATAGAAAAAAGGAATCTGGTTGATGTCCCTTTCACTGCTTCAATAGGGACGCATAGGAACGCAGAGGTTTCTAAATAAGAGTCTATTCCTGATTGGATTTTTCTCAGGCTTTCGCCTGCAATATCAGTTCTGTTATACTCACAGACAATATTTTTACAGTTTTGGAAACTTTAGTGTTTTCTATCCTAAGCTGTCAATTACAGTGGGGCAAAAAAAGTATTTAGTCAGCCACCAATTGTGCAAGTTCTCCCACTTAAAAAGATGAGAGGCCTGTAATTGTCATCATAGGTACACTTCAACTATGACAGACAAAATGAGAAAAAAAAATTCTCCAGAATATCACATTGTAGGATTTGTTATGAATTTATTTACAAATTATGGTCGAAAATAAGTATTTGGTCACCTACAATTTGGGCATGCATTTCATCCGGACGTGAAAATACTGCCCCCTGTCACCAAGAAGTTAATATAAGGAATTTGAAAAGATTTGTACTTGTACTTTTGATACTTAAGTATATTTTCACTATTACATTTGTATTTGTATTTATTATTGATTCCCATTAGGATCCACCCAGAGCAGCAGCTACTCTTCATTGGGTCTGGCAAAATTAAGGCAGTTATATAATTATAAAAGCATTACAATACATTCGTTAACCGATTTCACAGCCCTCAGGCCCTTACTCCACTACCACATATCTACAGCACAAAATCCATGTGTACGTGTGTGTATGGTGCGTATGTTATCGTGTGTGTTATATGCATGTGTCTGTGCCTGTTTGTGTTGCTTCACAGTCCCCGCTGTTCCATAATGTGTATTTTTATCTGTTTTTTAAAATCTGATTCTACTGCTTGTATCAGATACCTGATGTGAAATAGAGTTCAAGGTAGTCATGGCTCTATGTAGTACTGTGCAGCTCCCATAGTCTGCTCTGGATTTGAAGACTGGTGGCATGTCTTGTGGGGCATGCATGGGTGTCTGAGCTGTGTGCTGGTCTTTTGATACTTAAGTATATTTAAATCTAAATACGTTTAGACTTCTACTCAAGTAGTATTTTACTGGGTGACTTTTACTGGAACAATTTTCTATTAAGCTATCTTTACTTTTACTCAAGTATTACAATTGGGTACTTCTTTCACCTCTGCAATGTAATCAATAACTTTATTGGTCATTGTTTTCCTTCATGCTGATGGAAAGTCTACCGGTACAAACCTAGATGACCAGCCTTTGTACAATACAGTATTGTTCATTTACATTAAGTGGTTTGTAAGGATGGTAAATTAATAATGGACAAAAAGTGGTTGTTTTACAAGAACAATATTTAATTTGGAATGGATGTTTTGTGTCTTTGCCCATAACTTTGGACACAAATCTTTGAGGACAGTTTTTAAAAATCTTTCTGTATTCCATTATAATGACAATCACAGAGAAAGGGACAGGGCAACAACTCTTACAATTCCAACTACTGCATCCTGCAATATATTGTTCTTTATATAACTACCTTTTTTGCAAAGAGGAGATGCTATATCGGTCTGTTAATAATAGTAAAAGCCCAATGCACATATATGTATATACACTGCTCCAAAAAATAAAGGGAACACTTAAACAACACAATGTAACTCCAAGTCAATCACACTTCTGTGAAATCAAACTGTCCACTTAGGAAGCAACACTGATTGACAATAACTTTCACATACGGTTGTGCAAATGGAATAGACAAAAGTTGGAAATTATAGGCAATTAGCAAGACACCCCCAATAAAGGAGTGGTCTGCAGGTGATAACCACAGACCACTTCTCAGTTCCTATGCTTCCTGGCTGATGTTTTTGGTCACTTTTGAATGCCGGTGGTGCTTTCACTCTAGTGGTAGCATGAGACGGAGTCTACAACCCACACAAGTGGCTCAGGTAGTGCGGCTCATCCAGGATGAGACATCAATGCGAGCTGTGGCAAGAAGGTTTGCTGTATCTGTCAGCGTAGTGTCCAGAGCATGGAGGCACTACCAGGAGACAGGCCAGTACATCAGGAGACGTGGTGGAGGCCGTAAGAGGGCAACAACCCAGCAGCAGGACCGCTACCTCCGCCTTTGTGCAAGGAGGAGCAGGAGGGGCACTGTCAGAGCCCTGCAAGATGACCTCCAGCAGGCCACAAATGTGCATGTGTCTGCTCAAACGGTCAGAAACAGACTCCATGAGGGCCTGACGTCCACAGGTGGGGGTTGTGCTTACAGCCCAATACCGTGCAGGATGTTTGGAATTTGCCAGAGAACAACAAGATTGGCAAATTCGCCACTGGCACCCTGTGCTCTTCACAGATGAAAGCAGGTTCACACTGAGCACATGTGACAGACGTGACAGAGTCTGGAGACGCCGTGGAAAACGTTCTGCTGCCTGCAACATCCTCCAGCATGACAGGTTTGGTGGTCGGTCAGTCATGGTGGTATTTCTTTGGGGGGGCGCACAGCCCTCCATGTGCTCGCCAGAGGTAGCCTGACTGCCATTAGGTACCGAGATGAGATCCTCAGACCCCTTGTGAGACCATATGCTGGTGCGGTTGGCCCTGGGTTCCTCCTAATGCAAGACTATGCTAGACCTCATGTGGCTGGAGTGTGTCAGCAGTTCCTGCAAGAGGAAGGCATTGATGCTATGGACTGGCCCGCCCGTTCCCCAGACCTGAATCCAATAGAGCACATCTGGGACATAATGTCTCGCTCCATTCACCAACACCACGTTGCACCACAGACTGTCCAGGAGTTGGCGGATGCTTTAGTCCAGGTCTGGGAGGAGATCCCTCAGACCATCCGCCACCTCATCAGGAGCATGCCCAGGCGTTGTAGGTAGGTCATACAGGCACGTGGAGGCCACACACACTACTGAGCCTCATTTGTTTTAAGGACATTACATCAAAGTTGGATCAGTCTGTAGTTTGGTTTTCCACTTTAATTTTGAGTGTGACTCCAAATCCAGACCTCCATGGGTTGATAAATTTGATTTCCATTGATAATTTTTGTGTGATTTTGTTGTCAGCACATTCAACTATGTAAAGAAAAAAGTATTCCATAAGAATATTTCATTCATTCAGATCGAGGATGTGTTATTTTAGTGTTCCCTTGATTTTTTGAGCAATATATATATATATATACACATATACACATACACACATACACACACACACAGTGGGGAGAACAAGTATTTGATACACTGCCGATTTTGCAGGTTTTTCTACTAACAAAGTGTGTAGAGGTCTGTAATTTTTATCATAGGTACACTTCAACTGTGAGTGACGGAATCTATAACAAAAATCCAGAAAATCACATTGTATGATTTTTAAGTAATTAATTAGCATTTTATTTTATGACATAAATATTTGATATCAGAAAAGCAGAATTAGTATAGTATTAGTATTTGGTACAGAAACCTTTGTTTGCTATTACAGAGATCATACGTTTCCTGTAGTCCTTGACCAGGTTTGCACACACTGCAGCAGTGATTATGGCCCACTCCTCCATACAGACCTTCTCCAGATCCTTCAGGTGACTGTCAAACTTGTATAGCTCCTCACAATCTTCACAGATAACATAGCTTGCACTGCTATCATCCTTTTTTACCACTTCACCAAATCTTTCCCAAACATGATTTTTCTGGTCTCCCCCTTCTCTTTATTTTAAACTCTCCATTTCACATCTTTTTTCTTCTTGAATTGTCCCTTTTTCCTCAGTGGATCACCATGAACTATTTATGTTCCGAAAAGCATTTGGCGATTGGCGTGTAGGCTATTTGGTGCACATACAGTCAGGCCTTACAGCTTATAATGCCAGATTGCCTAAAAATCATGAAAGAAAAAACTCTATGTACAGTCGGAGGTTTACATACACCTCAGCCAAATATGTTTAAACTCAGTTTTTCACAATTCCTGACATTTAATCCTAGTAAAAATTCCCTGTTTTAGGTCATTTAGGATTACCATTTTATTTTAAGAATGTGAAATGTCAGCATAATAGTAGAGAGAATTATTTCAGAATTTATTTATTTTGTCACATTCCCATTGGGTCAGAAATTTACATACACTAAATTAGTATTTGGTAGCATTGCCTTCAAATTGTTTAACTTGGGTTAAAGTTTCGGGTAGCCTTCCACAGGCTTCCCACAATACGTGGGGTAACTTTTGGCCCATTCCTCTTGACAGATCTGGTGTAACTGAGTCAGGTTTGTAGGCCTCCTTGCTCGCACACGCTTTTTCTGGTCTGCCCACAAATGTTCTCTGGGATTGAGGTTAGGGCTTTGTGATGGGCACTCCAATACTTTGACTTTGTTGTCCTTTAGCCATTTTGACACAACTTTGGAAGTATGCTTGGGGTCATTGTCCATTTGGAAGACCCATTTGCGACCAAGCTTTAATTTCCAGACTGATGTCTTGAGATGTTGCTTCAATATATCCACATAATTTTCCTACCTCATGATGCCATCTATTTTGTGAAGTGCACCAGTCCCTCCTGCAGCAAAGCACCCACACAACATGATGCTGCCACCCCCGTGCTTCACGGTTGGGATGGTGTTCTTCGGCTTGCTAGACTCCCCCTTTTTCTTCCTAACATAACGATGGTCATTATGGCCAAACAGTTATATTTTTGTTTCATCAGACCAGAGGACATTTCTCCAAAAAGTATGATCTTTGTGCCCATGTACAGTTGCAAAATTTAGTGTATGTAAACTTCCGACCTCAACTGTAGCTTAGTTCCACAAGATTTGTACATTTATGGATTTTTTTTCCATTTTCTTTTTCATTCAACCTGCCCACCAGCCACCTGCCCTTCATCCACACAATATTTCATGACCCTGCATATAATCGCGTGTTCTGCGGGTTATGAATCAATCTGTGCATCACTATCGTTCAGCACTACTGGACTGGACAGAGAGAGCGAAAGAGGGTGTAGGTCTGTTTTCTTTGTACACCTCTGACAGCACTGGGCTTTAGGAAACAGTGGGCGACTGCCGGCCAATTAAAAAAACTCCCTACCACCTCGCTGAGCTGTGACAGGAGCAAGAGGTGATCAATCTGTAAGGTTTTGGAGGACTACCTCTGCCCACAGAGCCCCCCTAGATACTGTCCTCTACAGTAACACCTTCTTCCCTCACTCCACTCCTTTTTCTTGCTTTCTGTCTTTCAGAAGCATTCAAACTAGAGTTGGGTGGTATCCAGATTTTCATACTGTCATACCGTCCTTCTCATTACCGGTTTCATACACAAGTGGGGTGCCCACAAAATGCAAGAAAAAAACATTGGGCTTTTATTGCCAGAAGTAATATCAAATTTCCCTTTAGGCTGGTAGCTAAATATACTAATAAGCATATTTATCAATCTATACACAATAACCAATAATGACAAAGCAGAAAACGTGTTTTTAGAATTTTTAGCAAATGTATATATTTTTTTAAACAGAAATACCTTATGTACATAAGTATTCAGACCCTTTGCTATGAGACTTGAAATTGAGCTCAGGTGTATCCTGTTTCCTTTGACCATCCTTGAGATGTTTCAACAACTTGAATGGAGTCAACCTGTGGTAAATTAAATTGAATTGTCCGTAGAGGTCCGAGACAAGATTGTGTTGAGGCACAGATCTGGGGAAGGGTACGGAACAATTTCTACAACATTGAAGGACCCAAGTGCACAGTGGCTTCCATCATTCTTAAATGGAAGAAGTTTGGAACGACGAAGACTCTTCCTAGAGCTGGCCACCCGGCCAAACTGAGCAATCGGGGGAGAAGGGCCTTGGTCAGGGAGGTGACCAAGAACCCGATGGTCAATATAACAGAGCTCCAGAGTTCCTCTGTGGAGATGGGAGAACCTTCCAGAAGGACAACCATTTTTGCAGTATTCCACCAATCAAGCCTTTATTGTAGAGTGGCCAGACGGAATCCACTCCTCAGTAAAAGGCACATGACATTACGCTTGGAGACTCTCAGACCGTGAGAAACAAGATTCTCTGGTCTAATGAAACCAACATTCAAGTCTTTGGCCTGAATGCCAAGCGTCACGTCTGGAGGAAACCTGGCACCATCCCTACGGTGAAGCATGGTGGTGGCAGCATCATGCTGTGGGGATGTTTTTCAGCGGCAGGGATTGGGATACTAGTCAGGATCGAGGCAAAGAGGAACCGCGCAAAGTACAGGGATCCTTGATGAAAACCTGCTCCAGAGCACTCAGGACCTCAGACTGGAGTGAAGGTTCACCTTCCAACAGGACAACGACCCTAAGCACACAGCCAGGACAACGACCCTAAACACACAGCCAAGACAACGCAGGAGTGGCTATGGGACAGGTCTCTGAATGTCCTTGACTGGCCCAGCCAGAGCCCGGACTTGAACCTGATCAAACATCTCTGGAGAGACCTGAACGTAGCTGTGCAGCGACACTCCTCATCCAACCTGACAGAGCTTGAGAGGATCTGCAGAGAAGAATGGGAAAAAGTCCCCAGATGCAGGTGTACCAAGCCTTTAGCGTCATACTCAAGAATACTCAAAGCTATAATCGCTGCCAAAGGTGCTTCAACAAAATACTGAGTAAATGGTCTGAATTCTTCTGTAAATAATTATGTTTTTGCTTTGTCATTATGGGTTATTGTGTGTAGATTGAGGGGGAAAAAACAATTTAATCAATTTTAGAATAAGGCTGTGATCTAACAAAATGTGGAATAATGTAAGGGTTCTGAATACTTTCCGAATGCACTGTAGGTAGGAGTTACCAAATGTCATTTTTGGTGAGTTTGGACATTTACAAGCGATAGTGAACGTGAGACATTGTGCAAGGTTTTTACGCATGCTTGTCCTGAGGAAGAACCGTACTGGCTCTGGAGCAAGGTGTACATGCTGTGTCTGTCTGGAGTCTGGAGTCGCTCGGGCAAAGCTAACACTAAATTATGCTCCTTATCAATTGAGCCACGTTCTTGCATACGATCACGTTAATGCAGACTTTTGCTTTTTTCACACACAAAAAAATATATAAAACGAAATCAGAAATACCTTGCTGCATTTTGTAAATGCAGATCTAAAATGATTCTTATTGAAATTTCTGCTTGGCATCTTCTACTCTGAGAATTCATGAACGCGCATTCTATCAGTAGACAGAGCTCTGATGTGTAGCTGGTTTTCTCTGGTACTTTTCTCATTGTAGCCTACTTTTTCCATTTAAAATGCAAGATTAACTTTAAAGAAAACATTAAGAAATGTAGTTGGCAACATTATTTCAACGGTAAACATTAGAAATATAAAGGCCATGGATCTTTTTTGGAAAAAATACCTTGTAAGCTCATTCACTTGTGTGACTGCCAACCAAATGCCGTTGCATTTCTGTTGTCATCTGATGAAAATTAAGCTATTTTCTGCTATTTTCTGCCGAATGTGCGACACTAATGTACACTGAGTCTACAAAACATTATTTGTAACGTCATTTTTTAAACTGAAAATCTATCCGTTGGCTACTTGCAAATACCCCGGTATACGGCATACTGCCCAAGCCTAATTCAGACAGTTTTTGTGTCCGTCAACAACAGACGCAAAAATTGCGGCTCTCCGACTACCATTTGTATGTGTGTATCTCAAAAGTTAACTTTAGAAAACTTTCAGTGGTTAGATTGCATAAGACATTATTAATGTGTTTTTTCAATCTCTGTCTTTTCGAGCCTGTACTTTGTCTCTGAGTCTGTAGCTACCCACCTGAGGAATTTGGCCTTGTTTTTATTTTGTGGCTTTGGTTTAAATTGGCAATTTATTTAGCAGTCTGTCATTACTGCACAAATAACAATCAGCTGATTTCTCTGTGTGATTAATCTCTGCAGATAAGACATTTCTCAGGGTTGTCTGTTATAGTTTGGATTTAATAATAGCAGCACTAGCAGTACTGGTCTACGCACACAAATCAGCAGCGTACTGTAATCCGGTGTAGCGGTAGCTAGCAAGCTATAGAAGGCCTATGTTCCATGGTGCTCAGGGTATGCCTATATGTCTGTCTTTTTGTATATCCAGCGCCCATGAGCTATCATGAACTGGTCGTTCCCCAGTATGTTGTGTGTTTTAAACCCCCCGGCCTGAGTCTATAAGCTTTTACAGTGCTGGGCCTTTCTCCCAGTGGACTCACAAACTGAGGTGGGACTCTGTGATCTGGACCCCCTGGCTGTCTTTCTGACCCCTCTGTTGTCCCACGACAGGGGACATGTGGAGGGTGATGTGGCTCCAAAGGGTTGGCTCCTCTGCATGTGCTGCAGCTGCTTACTCCATGTCACTAGTGTCAGTCACCACTGTACACTCCCACAGGCAGCCATGGACCCCTAGACACTGATCTAAGGTCATCTTTGCCTTTTCTGTGTGTGTGGGGTAAACTGATCATAGATCTGTGTGCCTAAGGGGAATGTCTACCCGGAGTGTCTGTGTTATGGAGTTCTCAGTTCTGTAATATGCTGTCTCACTTGTACTCTCCGGCCGTTTACTAGATCAGGAGTCAATCTCCAAGCCTCCATCCCCAAGGCCTGTTCCATGTGTTTTAAAAGCAGGATAAAACATTGAGGCAGACAGAATGAATGGAACCAGCAGAAGAGAAGTGGTCAGAGGGGAGGATACAGTAGTAAGTGGACAGAGAGGGATTGCATGGGAAGCAGTCTGAGATGTTTGGCCAATTGAGAGAGCAGCGACAGTCCCAACCGTCACAGAGCTATGCTGGCTGCTGTTAAGCCTGTAACCATTGATTAAGACTGCTAATCAGATTAATGAGATAAAGGAGTTTAGGAGGGCAGGCTGAATCTGATGCTGAGGGAGAGATGAGGATGTCGTGTCTCTACTTTGGCCCCAGGAGGGGTCTGGAGCTGTTGTGACAGAGGGGGTGTAAGTGTGTAATTGGTGTGACTCATCGTTACATGACTAGTGTGAGAACCCAGGGTGAGATCTGAGACACTCTGCCATGGCCTGAGAGCAACATCTCCCATACCAATACATGCCACAGTATATACAGCACAGTATGCACTGAGTATACCAAACATTAGGAACACCTTCCTTATATTGAGTTGCAACCCCCTTTCGTCCTCAGAACAGCCTCAATTCATCGGTGCATGGACTATGCAAGGTGTCGAAAGCTTTCCACAGGGATGCTGGCCCATGTTGACTACAATGCTTCCCACGGTTGTCAGGTTGGCTAGATGTCCTTTGGGTGGTGGACCATTCTTGATACACACGGTAAACTGTTTAGTGTTAAAAAAAATCCAGCAGCATTGCAGTTCTTCACACAAACCGGTGCGCCTGGAACCTACTTGAATACCCCATTGAAAGGCACTTACAAGTGGGGCAAAAAAGTATTTAGTCAGCCACCAATTGTGCAAGTTCTCCCACTTAAAAAGATGAGAGAAACCTGTAATTTTCATCATAGGTACACTTCAACTATGACAGACAAAATTAGATTTTTTTCTCTCCAGAAAATCACATTGTAGGATTTTGTATGAATTTATTTGCAAATTATGGTGGAAAATAAGTATTTGGTCACCTACAACAAGCAAGATTTCTGGCTCTCACAGACCTGTAACTTCTTCTTTAAGAGGCTCCTCTGTCCTCAACTCGTTACCTGTATTAATGGCACCTGTTTGAACTTATCGGTATAAAAGACACCTGTCCACAACCTGAAACAGTCACACTCCAAACTCCACTATGGCCAAGACCAAAGAGCTGTCAAAGGATACCAGAAACAAAATTGTAGACCTGCACCAGGCTGGGAAGACTGAATCTGCAATAGGTAAGCAGCTTGGTTTGAAGAAATCAACTGTGGGAGCAATTATTAGGAAATGAAAGACATACAAGACCACTGATAATCTACCTTGATCTGGGGCTCCACGAGATCTCACCCCGTGGAGTCAAAATGATCACAAGCAAAAATCCCAGAACCACCTAGTGAACCTAGTGAATGACCTGCAGAGAGCTGGGACCAAAGTAACAAAGCCTACCATCAGTAACACACTAAGCCGCCAAGGGCTCAAATCCTGCAGTGCCAGACGTGTCCCCCTGCTTAAGCCAGTACATGTCCAGGCCCGTCTGAAGTTTGCTAGAGAGCATTTGGATGATCCACAAGAAGATTGGGAGAATGTCATATGGTCAGATGAAACCAAATTATAACTTTTTGGTAAAAACTCAACTCGTCGTGTTTGGAGGACAAAGAATGCTGAGTTGCATCCAAAGGACACCATACCTACTTTGAAGCATGGGGGTGTAAACATCATGCTTTGGGGCTGTTTTTCTGCAAACGGACCAGGACGACTGATCCGTGTTAAGGAAAGAATGAATGGGGCCATGTATTGTGAGATTATGAGTGAAAACCTCCTTCCATCAGCAAAGGCATTGAAGATGAAACGTGGCTGGGTCTTCCAGCATGACAATGATCCCAAACACACCGCCCGGGCAACGAAGGAGTGGCTTCGTAAGAAGCATTTCAAGGTCCTGGAGTGGCCTAGCCAGTCTCCAGATCTCAACCCCATAGAAAATCTTTGGAGGGAGTTGAAAGTCTGTGTTGCCCAGCAACAGCCCCAAAACATCAATGCTCTAGAAGAGATCTGCATGGAGGAATGGGCCAAAATACCAGCAACAGTGTGTGAAAACCTTGTGAAGACATACAGAAAACGTTTGACCTCTGTCATTGCCAACAAAGGGTATATAACAAAGTATTGAGAAACTTTTGTTAATGACCAAATACTTATTTTCCACCATAATTTGCAAATAAATTCAATAAAAATCCTACAGTGTGATTTTCTGGAGTTTTTTTTCTCATTTTGTCTGTCATAGTTGAAGTGTACCTATGATGAAATTACAGGCCTCTCTTATTTTTAAGTGGGAGAACTTGCACAATTGGTGGCTGACTAAATACTTTTTTGCCCCACTGTACATTGTTTTGTCTTGCCTATTCATCCTCTGAATGGCACACATATACATTCCATGTCTCAATTGTCTCCAGGCTTAAAAATCCTTCTGTAACCTGCCGCCTCCCCTTCATCTACAGTGAGTGAAGTGGATTTAGTGACATCAATAAGGGATCATTGCTTTCACCTGGATTCACCTGATAAGTCTGTCATGGAAAGAACAAGTGTTCTTATTGTTTTGCATGTTCTGTGCATACAGACTATGCTCACACTAAATGCATACTGTTTTCATGTCAGTTCACACACTTACTGTACTGTTAAACACAATTGTTTTCGTTAATTCCTGCATTTCTACACATTTTGCCATGCTTATGCCTTGTTCTTATGCTATATGAGTGACTCAAACGTTAGAACAAAATCAATGGGGACCCCATGCCATTACATTTTTGGAATTAGTGAGAATTTCTCCTTTCCAAGATAATCCATCCACCTGACCGGTATGTCAAGAAGCTGATTAAACAGTTTGATCGTTACAAAGGTGCACATTATGCTTATAGTGGCCTTTTTTGTCATAAAACACAATGCCAAAGATGTCTCGTTTTGAGGGAGAGGGCAGTTGGCATGTTGACTTCAGGAATGTCCACCAGAGCTGTTGCCAGAGAATTGAATGTTAATTTCTCTACAATAAACCACCTCCAATGTCGTTTCAGAGAATTTGGTAGCATGTCCTTCCGGCCACATCCCAGTTTGTTCTCATAGACTAGATGTAACGTAAATGTAAATCCTGTGTATATGTGTATATGTTATGTTTGCTATGGCTACATAAGGCAGATGGTTACTCAAGGAAAAAATGTAAGTAGGGTGGATGAGTGGGCGTATAATGCGAACATCTAGCAACGCGAAGGATGTGAGTTCGAATCTAATCATGGACAACTTTAGCATTGTAATTAGTTACTACTTCATTTATTTTTTCTATTTTTTTTTCTACTTTTACCCCTTTTTCTCTCCAATTATGTGGTATCCAATTTGTAGTTAGTCTTATCTCATTGCTGCAACTCCCGTACGGACTCTGGAGAGGCCAAGGTCGAGAGCTGGGCGTCCTTTGAAACACAACCCAAACACGCCGCACTGCTTCTTGACACAATGCCCTCTTAACCAAGAAGCCAGTCGCACCAATGTGTTGGAGGAAACACAGTGCACCTGGCCCGCCACAGGAGTCGCTAGTGCGCGATGGGACAAGGACAACCCTGCTGGCCCAACCGTCCCCTAACCTGGAAGATGCTGAGCCAATTGTGCGCCGCCCATGGGTCGTGGTGGTTGTGGTGCTTACTACTTTTTTAAGCTACTTTGCAACTACTTAGCATGTTAGCTAACCCTACTCCTAAACTTAACCCAAACCTTAACCCAAATCCCTGGCTTAGCTAACGTGCTTCACTGTGGGGATGGTGTTCTTCGGCTTGCAAGCCTCCCCCTTTTGGATTTTGATTGGTCAGACCAGCGTTAAAACCAGTTGCAACGAGCAAACCCGTATCCGGGAGTGTAATCATAGCCTCAAATGCATTAGCATAACGCAACGGACATAAATAACCCTAGAAACTTTTCCTATTCATGAAAATCGCAAATGAAATAAATATGTTCAAACACAAGCTTAGCTTTTTGTTAACAACACTGTCATCTCAGATTTTCAAAATACAGCCAACGCTAGACAAGCATTTGTGTAAGTTTATCATGGCATAATGCTATGCTAGGCTCTACTGGCAGCAGGCAACATTTTCACGAAAATAAGAAAAGCAACCAAATTAAATCATTTACCTTTGAAGAACTTCGGATGCTTTCACTCAGGAGACTCCCAGTTAGATAGCAAATGTTCCTTTATTTCCAAAAATATTATTTTTTGTAGGCGCAAAAGCTCCTGTTTCTTCACCATGCTTGGCTGAGAAATCGACCGAAAAATGCTACAACTATAATGCCAAACTTTTTTCAAAATTTGCTCCATAGTATCGACAGAAACACGGCAAACGTTGTTTAGGATCCATCATCAAGGTGTTTTTAACAAATATATTCAATAATATATCCGTCGAGGCAGTTGGTTTCTCATAAGAAGCGATTGGAAAAATGGCTACCTCAGTATTTTACACAAGGTTTTCTGCGGGAGACACAGCCATTCTTCAAGGGAAATGCCTAAAAAGACGTCACAATGCTGTAGACACCTTGGGGGAAACGTGGAAAACCTGAGCTCATTCGTAGCTGATTCACAGCCATATAAGGAGTCATTGGCATGAGGCGGTTTCAAAAAATGCGGCACTTCCTGGTTGGATTTTTATCTGGGTTTCGCCTGTACCATCCGTTCTGTGGCACTCACAGACAATATCTTTGCAGTTTTGGAAACGTCAGTGTCTTCTTTCCAAAGCTGTCAATTATATGCATAGTCGAGCATCTTTTTGTGACAAAATATCTTGTTTAAAACGGAACGTTTTTCATCCAAAAATTAAAATAGCGCCCCCTAAATCCAACTGGTTAAATGACATTAGCACAGGCGCTCCCTGTTTGAGTTTCTGCCTATAGGAAGGGAGGAGCAAAATAGAGTCGTGATCTGATTTGCCGAAGGGAGGTCGGGGTAGAGCCTGTTAGCCATCCCGGAAGGGAGAGTAACAATGGTTGAGAGTTTTTGAAGTTCGAGTACTGCAGATGATTTGTTGATAGATCTTCGGTAGCGTTTTCCTCAGATTTGCTTTAAGGTCCCCAGCTATAATAAATTCGTCCTCAGGATTTGCAGTTTCCAGTTTGCGCAAGGTGTAGTTCCTTGAGCGGTCGTGGTATCCACTTGAGGGGGAATATTCCCCGGCTGTGAAGAAAACTATCAAAAGGCATTTGATAATGAGGTATTCTAGGTCGGGTGAACAAAAGGACTTGAGTTCCTGTACGTTACCACAATCACACCATGAGTAGTTAATCATGAAACATACACCGCCTTTCTTCTTCCCGGAGAGTTCTGTTTTTCTTTCTGCACAATCTATTGAAAACCCAGCTGGCTGTATGGACGGGGACTGTATATCCAGAGAGAGCCATGATTCCATGATACAGAGTAAGTTACAGTCTCTGTGGAAGGAGATCCTCGCCCTGAGCCTGTCAACTTTATTGTCCAGGGACTGGACAGAGGCGGTGGATGGTGTGCACGCCTCCTGAGTCGGACTAAAAGTCCACTCCGAATACATCTTCTCCACCGGCGGCATCTTGGAGCAGCCCCTGGGATAAATTCAATCGGTTTGGAAGGTACGAGACAAAGGATCCAATTCAGGAAAGTCATATTCTTGGTTGAAATGCTGGTGAGTTAACGCCTCTCTGAAATCCCAAAAGTTATTTCCAGCTGTACATAATGAAAATGTGAAGAGCGTTCTGGGCTAATAATGAGAAATAATACATAAAAAAGTATAATACTGCAAAGTTGCTTAGGAGCCTGAAACAAGGTGGCATTCAGAGATTAAATTGCATTGACAGGAAGAAGCTGTCTTATTCACACAGGCTATTAATGTATAGTGAGGGGGAACGAGAGGCACATCGCTGCTTTCTGAAATACACAAATATAGAACACACCTGGGACATAAACACAAAAATTAATTCATACTGGATGTGCATGCACACACTCCCAACAGGAGCACTTCAAAACACACTAACAGAGTGTTGACCGTGCCGCGTTTCCGCTCGGATTATAGCCTTGGCCTGCTCTCTGAGAAGGCACTGCCTCCTCAATACTGGCTGCCAGACTGACACACACAAATACCGACACACACACACAGAGCCACTAGGCCTTCCACCTTACCCCTATGCCAAGGCCAATGGCAATGCTCACATCAACCTTACCTCTCCTGTTCAACCAAACCCCAGTGACTATACAGACGACTTGTCTACTAATCTCCTGCATAGGGTAATGTATCTTATTTCCTCCTTGATTCCTATTTTGGCTACTACTGCATTATTATTGTTGAGGAGATAAAAATACCTATTTATTCAAAGCGTTATGGTTAGGCATAAGGTTAGATTTAAAATCAGATTTTAAGAAGAAACATTTAAGGAATAGGTGGGGTTTAGCCATAATTATGACTGTGAATGTGGACCTCATGATACCCCACTCCCTTTCAAATGTTGACATACCCACATACACACACACGGTGGGTGGCCTTATGTGGCTCCTCCACCAGCCGTGCAGATGCATGCGGTTTATTACGTAAACACCAACAACGTTGCGTGTGGGAATGGAACGCGCGGAGGTAGAAGGAACACAGCAGAATCCCATACAGTCCCTCAACACATACTTCCTGTGTTTTGCTGTTGAGATTCCCTGAGCCTGATTCTTGTCAGTAGTGCTTTCTCAGCTGGGGTTTGTATTGTTTCAATCTCCTCTCCATCACTCCAGGGCCACTCTCTCCTGCCTGGTAAAATATACGCCTGATTCCCCTGTTTTGTCATGGCTCTCCTGGCGTGATACACAGATGGTAATGGAGGCCTCAGCCCCCTTGTGCTCTCTTTCTCCCCCTCTCTCTCCACCTCCACAATTGCCTCATTCCCTCCTTATCTCCAGCTGGTTGCCCTAGTGTTTGCATGGCACTCCATGGAGAGATTAACTGGGCCCCGGTGGTTTTGCCGTAGCGGTAACGCACCTGGTAACAGTGTAAATATTGTGACATCTCTCTCTCTCTCTCTCTCTCTCTCTCTCTCTCTCTCTCTCTCTCTCTCTCTCTCTCTCTCTGTCTCTCTTTGTCTCTCTTTGTCTCTCTCTGTCTCTCTCTGTCTCTCTCTGTCTCTCTCTGTCTCTCTCTCTCCCTTTCCCCCTCTCACTCTGTCTCCCTCTTCCTGTCTATCTCTCTCCTGTTCTCTTATCCATCTTTCTCCCTACCCTCCTTTCTCCCTGCGCCAGTGCTCCGCTGCGACGGATGGCCTGCTTAATGAAGTGCCATCTCTAATCTTTAAATATTTAGTCTGCTTTAATGAGGGAGATTATATTTGAATGTTTTTCTCTGGGAGGCTGATGATGAAGAGAGGAATACTTTTTTTTTCTATCTCTGCGGCACCGAGCAGTCTTGGTGTTTCCTCTTCTGTCCTCTCAACTAAGACCATGGTCTCAAACTCAATGTAGATATTTTTAGCTGTCCATCTGGCGAACAAAGCCATGCCTGCCAGTGCTGTGTGTTTGCATTGCTTTCCACGAACTGTCAAGCTATTGAATGACAGGAGGGAGAGAATACATTTGCTAGTCAAAGGTAATCAAGTTGAACTAAGTCACCATAAATGGAAAGACTTGAAATAAAAGCTTACAGTAATTATTTTGTGTTTCCAGTCTATGAGAAGACCTCCCTCTGTCTTTCTATCATAGGCTGAAATGGGGAAATTAATTTGATTAAACTCAGCAAAATAAGAACTGGCCCTTTTTCAGGACCCTGTCTTTCAAAGATAATTCGTGAAAAATCTGTATAACTTGACAGATCTTCACTGTACAGGAGTTTAACACGGTTTCCCATGCTTGTACAATGAACCATAAACAACTAATGAACATGCACCTGTGGAACGGTCGTTAATGCACCAACAGCTTACAGATGGTAGGCAATTAAGGTCACAGTTTTGAAAACTCAGGACACTAAAGAGGCCTTTTTACTGACTCTGAAAAGCACCAAAAGAAAGATTCTCAGTGTCCCTGCTCCTCTGCGTGAACGTGCCTTAGGCATGCTGCAAGGAGGCATGAGGACTGCAGATTTGGCCAGGGCAATAAATTGCAATGTCCGTACTGTGAGACGCCGAAGACAGCGCTACAGGGAGACCGGACGGACAGCTGATCGGCAGACCACATGTAACAACACCTGCATTGGATCAGTACATCCGAACATCACACCTGCAGGACAGGTACAGGATGGGAACAACAACTGCACGAGTTACACCAGGAACGCACAATCCCTCCATCAGTACTCAGACTGTTCGCAATAAGCTGAGAGGCTGGACTGAGGGATTGCAGGCCTGATGTAAGGCAGGTCCTCACCAGATATCACCGGCAACCACGTCGCCTATGGGCACAAACCCACCGTCGCTGGAACAGACAGGACTGGCAAAAAGTGCTCTTCACTGACAAGTCGCGGTTTTGTCTCACCAGGGGTGATGGTCCGATTCGCAGTTATCGTTGAAGGAATGACCGTACACCGGGGCCTGTACTATGGAGCGGGATCGATTTGGAGGTGGAGGGTCCGTCATGGTCTAGGGTGGTGTGTCACAGCATCATCGGACTGAGCTTGTTGTCATTGCAGGCAATCTCAATGCTGTGCTTACAGGGAAGACATCCTCCTCCCTCATGTGATATTCTTCCTGCAGGCTCATCCTGGAGGGGTTACCCTCCAGCATGACAATGCCACCAGCCATACTGCTCGTTCTGTGCATTATTTCCTGCTAAACAGGAATGTCCGTGTTCTGCCATGGCTAGCAAAGAGTTCAGATCTCAATCCCATTGAGCACGTCTGAGACCTGTTAGATCTGAGGGTGAGGGCTAGGGCCATTCCCCCCCCAGAAATGTCTGGGAACTTGCAGTTGCCTTGGTGGAAGAGTGGGGGAACATCTCACAGCAAGAACTGGCAAATCTGTTGCAGGCCATGAGGAGGAGATGCACTGCAGTACTTAATGCAGCTGGTGGCCACACCAAATACTGACTGTTATTTTTGTAATTTTGACCTCCCCTTTGTTCAGGGACATATTATTCTATTTCAGTTAGTCACATGTCTGTGGAACTTGTTCAGTTTATGTCTCAGTTGTTGAATCTTAATATGTTCATACAAATATTTACACATGTAAAGTTTGCTGAAAATAAACGCAGTTGACAGTGAGAGGACGTTTATTTTTTTGTTGAGTTTCTATCAGTCGATGCTGGCTCACATAGCAGTCCATGTTATGATCTACTCATAACTCCAATAGAGTGTTGCTAGTCAGGAAGAGATAATGATCAGAATGGTTGGATCATTGTTCATGGTTTTTCTATGAGCTCCATCTATTAACTATCATTTCCTTTAGATGTTGACCTTTGCTGATTTATTACTACACTCAATTGTGAACGTGTTGTAGTTGAACATTAGCTAAAGGTTATGGTCAACTCAAGTGATAGGTACTATTTAAAATACCATAGATTACCAAATCATTTTGCTTTCATGGGCTTTGTAGCACCCTTGGGGCCGGTTTCCCAGACACGGATAAAGCCTAGTCCCAAACTAAAATGCATTCTCAATGGCGAATCTACATTGTAATTGACTTTAAGTCCAGGACTAGTTTTAATCTGTATCTGGGAAACCGGCCCAGTTTTAATGCCCGAAGTTTATACGATTATTTAAAAAAATATAGGCGAGTATGTTCTAATCTATCTATTACCATAGACTCCGTGCCTGGCCTCCAGCTAAAGAGAAGATATCCACAGTGTTTGAAGCCAGACAAACTCCATGGCAACGAAGGAGAAAACGAATGAAGAGAGGGATTTATCTGAGTCCAGAACACTCCATTATAGTCCTGCGGTATGAGAGAGGAGAGAGCTCTTCTATCGACCCTCATACAAATTCATAACCCGCTAAACAAACACACAGAGTTCAGCTTTCATGTAACACTGGGGAAAACCGGCAGATCTGTCGCTCTCATCGTTGCTGAACAACCTTATTCCAAGATCACTCAACAACAAGGAACAAACGTTCAGAGAAATACAACCGACCCTCCTGCCTGCTTGTTTCATGTTAGGTGTCAGAGCTGCTCACAGTCTACCGGGCGTGTTGTTCTGTTGGAAGCCCTTAGGGGGATGGATGGATGGAGAGAGGGAGGGAGGGCATTTCCTCCCGGAATTTGATGGTCAGCATTCCTCTGATTGGGCTTTTGGGTGCATGACCCTGGGGTCCGAACAGAGGAGGGTTAAAGAGGGGGAGGACTTCATGTTTTCCTTTCTTCCCTTTGTTCCGTCTGCTTTTTGGTTCACAGAGCAAACACAGTGGTTCTCGTCCCTCTTGATATTCCAGTAGATGGACATGCATCTGATCAACACAGCAGGCTTCTCGATCCATCCTTTCGGCTAGGTGAATTACACGCACATATACAGTTTCTCTCAATTTATCCGATTCAATTCAGGCCAGCCATGTACCCTAATCTGACCCTATGCCTTATTTAGGAGTTACATATTCATGGTAACCTCCACTTAAAGTATTAAAATGTTTTAACATGGATCTCCAAGAGCAGCATTTTAAGTCTATTGTTCTCAGTCTTGCCATTGGCCCTCACAAAATGCAATTTGAGGCTTCGCTTTTTTGACCCCATTTATCAGGGTTTCCAGTCAGGCTCTTTGTAAGTGTTGGATGGATAAGTCATAGGTTATACTGACCATGAGGCAGCGCACCTGTGAGAGAATAAATAAGACACCCCTGGGGCCACATAACAGTCCCCTGCCCTTCTCTCCTGTTGCCTTCAAAGGAGCCCAGTCATTGTGTTACTGTGGGCCTATCTCCCCCTACCGGTGGGTTCCTGCATTGAATGTACTGACTTGGTAGGATGAAGTTGTTGCCACTAGACAATGATGTAAGTATTGCATTCCCCCCCCCCCCCCCCCCATGGTTAAAGTTATTAGGGTAGGGTAATCTGATCCTAGACCTGTGTCTTAGGTCAACTCCTCATCATCTTGCCTGGATGGATCTGTGGAATGTGAGGCACCAGTAGAAACAGCAGCCTCCCACTCTGGTATACCGTAGTCTCAGGTCAGGGGTCAGTCAAATGGTGTGGACAGGATGCATGCTGGTCCTTAATAGAGACGCTGGTAAGAGCAAACCCAGGTGTAGGACAGCAATTGTGTGTGTGTGTGTGGGTGTGTGTATGTGTGTGCACATGTGTGCGTGCGTGCGTGCGCTTACATAGACTTGAGCCTTATTCGCTATGATACAATCTTGCAGCATTCTTAAATCTTCTCTAGATCGAATAACCTCTGTTATCGTCTGATCTGTCATTCCCTCTGCCCTCTGCTTCCCTGTGTTATCTCGCCTCATTTAAAAACACGTGGCTGCTCTCTTCCGAGTGTAAAGAAAATACATCAATAATTTAAACTACCAGAATGAATAACAGGGCATCTGTCCGGCAAATGGATAGTTTGGTATGTAATGCTCTGTGTGATTTGAAGTATTATCAGGGACTTTTCAACCCAGGAACCCATCTGGTCCTGTGATAGAGGTCGTCAGAGTCCCCTCATTTCCACTCTTTATCTGCATGCCATTCTATATACTGTAGCACTTCTATAGTCAGGATGCAGTAAAATAAGGAGAGGGTTTGAAAGAGAAATGCTTACCTTTTTCTAGGAAAAATCTCTCTGTGGGCTTTATGTTCCAGATCGGTACTCATTCAGGATGAGCTTGTTCAGTTTGTTTTTTATGCCCAATATACTCTCTTGCGCACTTTCTCTCTTTCACACACCTTTGAGAGAGAACCCCGCCCCACCCCCCCACACACACACATACCTCCCCAGCTCCCACCTGCTGCCCTGTTTGTGTCTGCTGATCCAGTCTGCAGCAGGGTGGGGTCTGTGGGATTAGTAGTCGGAATCTCTCCTTCTCTCTGTGGTTTAGTCCTCCCTCCCCAGTGTGAGCCAGACTAGCCCGGGGTGAGGAGGAGGACCTAATACGGTTCAAGCCTGCTCCTCCAGCCGTCAGCAGCCTCAGCATTTAGGCTTTATAAGCTGCTCGGGGCGATAGCCCCGGGCCACTGCTACTGACAGGAGGCAGCTGGAAGGGAGCGCTCTCTATAAACTACACTGCTCAAAAAAATAAAGGGAACACTAAAATAACACATCCTAGATCTGAATGAATGAAATATTCTTATAAATAAATACTTTTTTCTTTACATAGTTGAATGTGCTGACAACAAAATCACACAAAAATGATCAATGGAAATCAAATGTATCAACCCATGGAGGTCTGGATTTGGAGTCACACTCAAAATTAAAGTGGAAAAGCACACTACAGGCTGGTCCAACTTTGATGTAATGTCCTTAAAACAAGTCAAAATGAGGCTCAGTAGTGTGTGGCCTCCACGTGCCTGTATGACCTCCCTACAATGCCTGGGCATGCTCCTGATGAGGTGGCGGATGGTCTCCTGAAGGATCTCCACCCAGACCTGGACTAAAGCATCTGCCAACTCCTGGACAGTCTGTGGTGCAACGTGGTGTTGGTGGATGGAGCGAGACATTATGTCCCAGATGTGCTCAATTGGATTCAGGTCTGGGGAACGTGCAGGCCAGTCCATAGCATCAATGCCTTCCTCTTGCAGGAACTGCTGACACACTCCAGCCACATGAGGTCTAGCATTGTCTTGCATTAGGAGGAACCCAGGGCCAACCGCACCAGCATATGGTCTCACAAGGGGTCTGAGGATCTCATCTCGGTACCTAATGGCAGTCAGGCTACCTCTGGCGAGCACATGGAGGGCTGTGCGGCCCCCCAAAGAAATGCCACCCCACACAATGACTGACCCACCGCCAAACCGGTCATGCTGGACGATGTTGCAAGCAGCAGAACGTTCTCCACGTTCTCCACTGTGTCTCCAGTCACGTCTGTCACATGTGCTCAGTGTGAACCTGCTTTCATCTGTGAAGAGCACAGGGCTCCAGTGGCGAATTTGCTAATCTTGGTGTTCTCTGGCAAATGCCAAACGTCCTGCACGGTGTTGGGCTGTAAGCACAACCCCCACCTGTGGACGCCGGGCCCTCATACCACCCTCATGGAATCTGTTTCTGACCGTTTGAGCAGACATATGCACATTTGTGGCCTGCTGAAGGTCATTTTGCAGGGCTCTGGCAGTGCTCCTCCTTGCACAAAGGCGGAGGTAGCGGTCCTGCTGCTGGGTTGTTGCCCTCCTACGGCCTCCTCCACATCTCCTGATGTACTGGCCTGTCTACTGGTAGCGCCTCCATGCTCTGGACACTACGCTGACAGACACAGCTTCTTGCCACAGCTCGCATTGATGTGCCATCCTGGATGAGCTGCACTCCCTGAGCCACTTGTGTGGGTTGTAGACTCCGTCTCATGCTACCACTAGAGTGAAAGCACCGCCAGCATTCAAAAGTGACCAAAACATCAGCCAGGAAGCATAGGAACTGAGAAGTGGTCTGTGGTCACCACCTGCAGAACCACTCCTTTATTGGGGGCGTCTTGCTAATTGCCTATAATTTCCACCTGTTGTCTATTCCATTTGCACAACAGCATGTGAAATGTATTGTCAATCAGTGTTGCTTCCTAAGTGGACAGTTTGATTTCACAGAAGTGTGATTGACTTGGAGTTACATTGTGTTGTTTAAGGGTTCCCTTTATTTTTTGAGCAGTGTATATAAGGAGGAGTGGAGCAGGAAGCTCAATGAATCAGTTTGGCCTTGGTGTGAAATGGTCAGTGACCAGCTCATTTCCCTCTTCTCTCCCCCACATCGTTGGGCTTATCCGTCCTGGACCTGCTCTTGGGGCCGGTTTCTGTCTCAAATGTCAGCAGTAAAATCTGTCAAATTCACTGGGAGCCCTGTGGGACTCATGGTTGTGTTCAGGGTCAAACGCTCTGTCTCTTTCTGTTTTTCTCTCTCTTAACCGAAGGCTTGTCTGTGTGGCTGGGAGGATGACTGGGCGCTATGTAGATAGAAAATACACTGAACACCCACTCTTTAGATGGGGAAATCTCAGCACTGCATTCTCATGTTCTTTCTTTCTGCTCTCTCCCTCACAGGTTTTCCTGCCTGACCAACCTCGTTAGATAAGACACACACGCCTTTTTTCAGGTGACACCTCTCTGCTTCCTCCTGTCATAACACCACCTCAAACCTACCACCGCTTATATACCTCTGTTTCCCCCCAGTCTCAGTCAGATCCTTACCCTAGTCGCTATTACCCCACCTCCATTCTTTTCCAGGTATGACCACCAACTCTCTACAGAGAGCAGTAGTAAAAAAATATATATATAAAAAAACATGACTTCAGAGGACAAGGTGACGCTGACCCATCGTTCCCTTCGATAGCCCGTCCAACCTAGTGCCGCCTCCTCACCCAGTCTCTGTGCCCCTGTGGGAGGAAGAGGAGGACCCAGTGTTGTTGTGATTTGTCTCCCTGCAGCCAGTTGGAGGGGAAGTGGTCAGCGAGGTGAGGCTGTTCTCAGGCTAAGAATAGAGCAGGTTCCTGTTTCAGGATGCCCCCCTGTTCACACTGAGGGTGATGGGTTGTGTCTGCGTCGAGGGAGGGTGGTCCGCTCCAGAGCGCCACGTCTCAGAGGTTCTGTGTCGGGGGCGGAGGGTTGGGGGATGCGGGGGTTTCAGAGCGGAAGCACCATGAGGGTTTCTCTTGTTACATTATAGTCGGGAGGGTCTCTGTCAAGATCTTTCTCTCTCCTTCCTCAAGTTCTTGCTTACCTTTTTCTTTGTCACTCCTCATTGTCCATTCTGGATCTCTCTTGCTGTCTGTGTGTTCATCTTCCTTTGTTTTACTCCGTCTTTGTTTCTCTCGGTCAAGGTGCCTTTGTTAAAGCCAAGGCTTAGTTGGCACTTCTGAGAGAAAAATGCTCCTTTAAGTGTTTGCCCAGGGAATGTTGCGTAGGGGCATGGTGGATGACATTGATCATGTCAGGGAAACATTGATAGATTGCAGCATCCTGTTTATAATGCAGGGCTGTGAGAGTCTGTCTTGGCTTCGGACTCGATGTCTGTTTTTTTTGTTAATAACGAACTGATATGGGCTACTTGTTTTGCTCTTTGCAGTTAACCACATATTTGTATTTGCACTGTAGTGCCATGTTGGCTTCTTCCAGTCCTCCCACAGTGATAAATGATCCAGCCAGTCTGCAGGGACTGAGACACTCTTTCACTGCTGATGTATGGATTTGCGTGAGCTAGTTTCGTAACCTGGTCTCAGTGGAATCAACCCAGCCCACTGCAAGTGGAATGCCTTAAATTTCTGGTGGCTCCCGTTTAAGGCAGGTGTTGTTCTGGAGATATTTCCCAGTTTGCTAACACACTGACAGTGAGCAGCTCTCGCGTCATTGAGTTCCCTGACTCTCCCCCCCTCCGGAGCTACCACTGTGCACCTGCGTCTGGGTTCGACCGGCTGCAATCGTAAACAAAATATTGTGCTGTGCAGCATTGGCCCACTTTTGAGATTGTGATCACCCTCAGCCACCCACCCACACATCATTCACATTTAAGGTCAGAGGTTTCCTTTCACACCTGTAACGCTATCTTTGTGGAGGAAGAGAGTGCGGGAGGAGGTTCTGGTTCAGGTTCTGCCGTGGCTATTTTGGGCTTCATGAGGAAATGTGTTCATGACACAGGGCTTTGGAGATTGAGCCTGGTTTTGAGTTGGGGGAGGGGACATGGTGGGAAATTCACGAGGCTGCAATTTTTAGGCCATATGGAAGCATCATGAAATCAGATGATCAGTAAACTGACCCTGCCTCATGTTCTGACTTGTTCTCTGAAGACGTAGGGTTTTGGGCCACTGTCAGCAAACAGACGACGTGTACCCACTGGGAACAAGTCTAACAGGAAGTTACAATCTTAAGGTTTTATAGCTGCCTTTGATTGATTATGCTGTTAGCTGAGCAGTTTTTGAAAGTGCAAACAAATTATTTTTGTCTATCAATGTCAAGTTAACATGTATTTGTACTTTTAATTGAATTGCTGTCTTTGTTGACCCTGCTTCACCACTTTTCCTTCTGTTTCAGTTTTGTGTGAGAAAGACATTATCCTGAGGACACATTTTGGATACAAGAACATGGTGTGATCTGATGTGCACTAACCCTACTTTCTCTCTCTCTCTTCTCTCTTCTCTCTCACATTCTGCCCCTCCTTCAGGCTTTTTCTCCCTCTGCCGCCCCCAAGATGAGCAAGCTGGGCCTCCACAGGGGGCAGTGTTCAGGGTGCGCCCCAGCCCCAACCGGCCCCCAGCCGAGAAGCTGCTGAACATAACGTACAGCCACACACACACAGAACCTGAGAGCAGGAGCTACACACCCACGATAGGGTCGAGATACAACCAGTGTCTCCTGATAACGGCCGTGTTTACATGTGTACAAGGGAGTGGTGTGGTGTTCAGTGACGGAGAAAGGAGAGAGATCCGCAGAGAGGAGGGGAGCGAGCGTAGAAGGAGGAGTGTGAGGAACACACAGAGAGAGAAACCCAATCCTCTTCGGTAGCAGAGCTGCGGACGGGCGAGCCTGGGAGAAAGAGAAAGAGAGGGAGGAGAGTGTAGAGAGAGCCCTGAGCCCAGCGCAGACAGTCAGAGCAGCCAGCCAGGCATCTTGTCCTGCATCCAGAGAGGTGGAGAGACGAGCAGGGCCACAGACGGAGAGTCATGGGCTATGGGGGCCATGGTGACCTAGCGTAAATGGCTATTCCTCAGCACAGCTTGGTGCCAGTGTCTGGAGCTCAACCCTCCCCCTCCTCCTCTTCTTGTGTCCCTGCCCGCTGCTGTGCCACGCTTCTGTTCGTCCCCGACACTGCCTTCTGCTCTGCCCCTGTCGTGCTGCGGCTATGGTGGCCAGCCTGTGGAAGCTGGTGCGGGGCGTCAGGCAACTGGAGCTCCATCGCCTCATCCTGGCGCTCATCGTCTTCTGCCTCCTCTCCATGGCCTTCTTGGCCTACTACGTCAGCAACAGCCCCAAGATCAAGGAGGCACCCCCGCTGCCCTTCAGTGACTGCGGGGGGGTGCCGGTGGCTGTGGGAGGGGGGCAGCGGGCGCCCCTCTTCCTGCCTCGCTCAGGTCGACTACGCCAGGTGAAGGCCATGGACAACTCTGGTACGGATCCGGTGGTGCTGGTGTTTGTAGAGAGCATCTACTCTCAGCTGGGCCAGGAGATCGTGGCCATCCTGGAGTCCAGCCGCTTCCGATACCGCACCGAGATCGCCCCGGGGAAAGGAGACATGCCCACGCTGACTGAGCGCAACCGTGGCCGATACGCCCTCGTTATCTACGAGAACTTGCTGAAGTACGTCAACCTGGACGCCTGGAACCGCGATCTGCTGGACAAGTACTGCGTGGAGTACAGTGTAGGCATCATCGGCTTCTTCAAGGCCAACGAGAACTCGCTGCTCAGCGCCCAACTCAAGGGCTTCCCTCTCTTTCTGCACTCCCACCTGGGCCTGAGGGACTACCGAATCAACCCCAATGCCCCTCTGCTTTACATCACCAGACCTAATGAGGTGGAGCAGGGCCCCCTGCCTGGGGACGACTGGACTGTGTTCCAGTCCAACCACTCCACCTACGAGCCTGTCCTCCTGGCCAGCACCAAGTCCTCTGACGCCCTGACCCACCTGGGGCCACTCAGGGCTATGCACTCCACCGTGGTCCAGGACCTGGGGCTTCACGACGGCATCCAGAGGGTCTTGTTTGGAAACAACCTGTCCTACTGGTTGCACAAGCTGGTGTTTGTGGACGCCATCGCCTACCTGACGGGCAAGCGGCTCTGCCTCTCGCTGGAGCGCCACCTGCTGGTGGACGTGGACGACATCTTCGTGGGCAAGGAGGGCACCCGCATGAAGGTGACCGACGTAGAGGTGGGTTCACTCGGTCTTTATTTCTCTCACACTCTCTCTCTCTGCTCTCATGGTAGGCCTGTATGTGAGGCTCAATTCATTTGCCTAGGTTCACTGTCAGTGGTAATTAAGATTGTGTAAAGATGATTAATAACGCAGAAACACAGAATATTCCAAAAGGGAAGATTATTTCAGTCTGTCACCTTAACAAGTGTAGATGTTTCTGTTAAAGCACCCTTTGATTATTTTAAGAAAGTGTGTCTTTCCTACTCCTCTCACCGTGGGACACACGGTTGAACATATTGATTTCCATTGCCATTCTACGTAAAGTGTGACTTGATTCTAGGGCAAGGCCAAATAAAGTCTAGCGTTTATTAGGATGAATCGCAACACGATCGGTCTCTTCTGCCATTAGTCTAGTATCTGGTTGTTAGTATGCTACTGTGTCAAATAGATTTACGTTCTCTTCACTTTGAGAAAACCTCCACTGGACAACGTTGAACAAAACCTTGTTTGAAGTGACAAAAACAGATGTGTGAGAGTCTCCAGTACGTCACAGCGCTCTTAATGGGTTTTCTCACCGCTCTATATAGCTGTTGAACACATTTAACCCACGTCAGCAGTTTGCAGTGCAAAAAAGCGAGCCACGTTGCCTGGAGGGCCACTCTGCCAAATGCATCAAACTAAATTAACACAATTAATGGGAAATAATAGGAGTATTAATTAGGCTTTAGCACTGATAACAGGGATGCAGTTTAGAGTGTAATGGGGGACGGTACAAGGGGGCAAGCTTGTCGCTTCAGCAAAAAGAGACCTGCTCACTCCAAGAGTGTCTCCTTCCCCACGAGTGGTAGAGGGGTGGGGAGGTGCAGGGCAACCCAGAGTCGTTCAGCCAGTTAATGAGCCTGTCATCAACTAAACCTGACAAGGTTGGTACCAGGCAGTTGCATAAAAAGGGCATATGGAAGGAGAAATGTACTGTTGGCACCGCCGCAGTGTTTAGTTATCATACCGGTTAGACATTTCTGCTTAATTGCTCCTGTGGAAATTGTATGACTAATAGACCATTGACGTCTCAGGCAGCCGAGTCAGGTACATGCTTTTGAGGCCATTCTCTAAATGGAGAAAGCGACATTACATTACGTGTATATATGGATTAATTGTGGAGCACAAAATAGAACAGCCAAGGTAGTGTAGTCGGAAGAATGGCCCATTGATTTTGCTCACCTCAATCTTCTGAACAGAAGTGGTCCTCTCTGAAAGGAATTGGCCAACTCGGTCTCTCGAGCATCAAGTCAATGGAACCACTTACCACTTTCTAATGTGTTAAAGATGCTGAAATGTATTTGATGTCTATCCAAATAACATTTTCACCACAGCATATTGATCCAGAGAGTTATACCACATGACCAAAAGTATGTCGAACTTCCCATTTCAAAATCATGAGCATTAATATGGAGTTGGTCCCCCCTTTGCCATTATAACATTCTTCTGGGAAGGCTTTCCACTAGATGTTGGAACATTGCTGCTGGGATTGCTTCCATTCAGTCACAAGAGCATTAGTGAGGTCGGGCACTGATTTTGGACAGTAGGCCTGGCTCGCAGTGGGCTTTCCAATTTATCCCAAAGTTGTTCGGTGGGGGTTGAGGTTAGGGCTCTTGTGCAGGCCAGTCAAGTTCTTCCACATCAATCTTGATAAGCCATTTCTGTACATACCTCGCTTTGTGCACGGGTGCATTGTCAAGCTGAAACAGTGAAGGGCCATCCACAAACTGTTGCCACATAGTTGGAAGCACAGAATCGTCTAAAATGACATTGTATGCTGTAGCGTTAAGGTTTCCCTTCATTGGCACTAAGGGGCCTAGCCCAAACCATGAAGAACAGCCCTAGACCATTATTCTTCCTCCACAAAACTTTACAGTTGCCGCTATGCATTGGGACAGGTAGCTTTTTCCTGGCATCCACCGAACTCAGATCCGTCCGTCAGACATGTTTCCACTGCGCTAGTGTCCAATGGCTGCGAGCTTTACACCACTCCAGCCGACGCTTGGCATTGCACATGGTGATTTTAGGCTTGTGTGCTGCTGCTCAGCCATGAAAACCCATTTCATGAAGCTCCTAACCAGCAGTTATTGTGCTGACGTTGCTTCCAGAGGCAGTTTGGAACTCATAGTGAGCATTGCAACCGAGGACAGACAAATTTCACTCGCTACAGAACTTGGCAGTCCTGTTCTGTGAGCTTGTGTGGCCTACCACTTCTCAGCTGAGCCATTGCTGCTCCTAGATGTTTCCACTTCACAATAACAGCACTTACAGTTGACCGGGACAGCTCTAGCTCATAGATTTTGGTCAGGTTTCTTCTACCTGTCCTGACATGGTGTAAAATGTTGTGGCTGTTGCTATGCAGACTATAGTTTAATTACTGCTGTGTTGCCTTCCTGCACTACCACCTGGCCTCCTGTTCAACAAAGCAGCTTTAATCACCTCAAGCAGTTGTGAGGCGAGTAGCAGGGCATAAACAAGGCGTGGCTAAAGGTGTCCGCATGCTTCCCAGCCGAAACATATATTATGATGACATTTTGTGACGTTTTTGTTTGTTTTGGACTTTTGGGGGGCGATTGTTTGGTAAAAAAAAAAGAATCTTGAGGCAAGCTGAAGTCGGTACCCGAAGTCTATGCCCCTTCGTCAACAATGGGAATTCTTCAGTAAAGTCTTTGTTGTCATTCAACGTGAGATGACTCGTTTTAAGGCAAGTTGTTTCATTTAGAAATACTGCACCAAACATCTTAGTTGGATTTAAAATTGTGCGAACAAACAAGAGAGAGCTATTGTAAAGTAGACTGTCTGTAAAATGTGTATAAGATGTATAAATTGAAGGTAAAAGCAGAAGTGTTTATTAGTTTACGCCAATTGGAGGATCGGCGGTAGGGTTTGCGGGGAATAATAATAAAGGTATTCTTTAAATAAAAGTATGTATTTGTGTGTATATGTATGCATGCGTGTATGGATATATATATTTACCAAAAAGATATGGGGGATTGGAAATGATACAGACAATACCATTGGAAGCAACATTATTTTCGCAATATTAAGCTGATCCACACCTTTAAAAAAAATCTTTAAAAAATTGTGGACTGCACACTCGTTCGATTTGCCTATCACTCGTTCGGCTAGCCACCAGCCGAACTGAAGCATGCTGATGCCTTAATGGACCACTAATCTCGTCTATTCTCACTCTGGGGGTGCAGCCTCAGACTCCTAAACACTAAAGCTGATTTCCCATACACGCATACCCCTGTTCACTTTTCCATGGTGCATTTGATATGGTTGACTCCTTCGATGTAACGACAGCGATACTCTATTTTCTTTCGATGGTTGAATTTACATACAGTGCACTTGGAGTGCTTCCATATTCACTCCGGTTGGATGGGTACTCTCTCACCTTAGCATCTTAAATAAGCATTTATATTTCTCTGCCCATATGGTAAATGGCAGCTGCTGATGTTTGTCCTTGGCCATGTCCCCTTTCATCATCCTCCTGTTATGCAGGCCAGGTGGGAGTCCTGTTGACAGTCTAAGTCTTAAGCCTCTGGGTCAGCCAATGCCCAGAGGCTTAAGTCAGATCATCACTGCAGGGTGAGGTTTTTAGCCAGCCCAGGGAATTCACAATGTCTTTAGATTTTTCTCAAGACAATTCAAGCATATTGAGGTCAATGATCTGAAGAAGAAATAGAAGCGCACACAGACGGTGGAGATCAGTTGCAGTGGAGACTGACTGACAAGGGCCCCCTGACTAACCCTTATACCCCACCCTCATTCTGCCCTTCTGTTTACCCCAGCTCTCCCTACCTATTCTCTTCTTTTCCAGGCTGGCACCAAGTTCTGTCTGTGTGCCCACAGGACACTGCCCCTTACCTCACCCCCTGTTTAGTTTTGCCTCTCTCAGTCCCCCACGTCCTCCTCAGAAACACTGAAGGACTTTCGAAAAAGAGGAGCAGTTGTTGTTGTGCTGGAGGAGATGGAGAAGATATCAGACGCTGCTGTTCAGTTTCTGATCGCTGCTTGTCATCAGACATGAATTATGTCTTGATATGTCTGTGGGGAGACATATCTCTGTCAGCAAACCTCAGGTGCTCCTAGGCAGCCAATACTGAGACATGGATCATATTTACACACACACACACACACACACACACACACACACACACACACACACAGACACACAGACACACAGACACACAGACACACAGACACACAGACACACAGACACACAGACACACACACACAGACACAGACACAGACACAGACACAGACACAGACACACAGACACACAGACACACAGACACACACTCATCCTAATCTGCAAGGAAAACAAACAGTGAATGCACACATGCTCAAGGACATCAGTACCCCTTTAAATAAGTCAGCGATTGGGTCTTATCAGGTACAGCTGCTATCTCTCTCCCAGAGGTTTGAACAGTGGAGGTAAAGTGCATAGCTCTGCAGCTCTGGGTTGATATGTGGAGGCAGAGCAGCAATCTCTTTCCCCATGCTGTGATTTGTGTGAGGATGCTGCTGTAGTCATCTGATATAGCTGATAAAGTGTGACGGTTTGGGGAATTTGTTGAACAGGACTCCAGAGCTCCGCAGGTTTGCTTTGCAATCCCATTAAAATCTTTACAATACCCCAACATGTGCACATTTTTTTTACCCTTTATGGGTACAGCAGATATTTTTATTTATTTATTACTTGTCTTTCCACTCGGACTTTTATGATGCATCTGCATTTTGTTGTATCCAATCTAGTTGTTAAAGGCCCAATGCAGCTGTTTTTGTCTCAATATCAAATCATTTCCTGGTAACAATTAAGGACCTTACTGTGATTGTTTTTGACTACTTTAATTGAAAACAAACAAAAATAGCTTCTTAGCAAAGACCGATTTCTCAAGCAAGCATTGTGCAAGGACTGTCTGGGCGTGGTCTGAGTGGGAAGGGGAAAACTAGCTGTTATTGGCAGAGAGGTTTAGAACTCTCTTTCTTTTTGGTCTCACCAGGCAGAACAAAGCATCATCCCGCCAAAACAGGCTGCAATGTCATGCCGTCTTTTCAAACAGCTCTTACACTAAAAGGGTATTATTAGGGCTGTGGCGGTCACAAAATTTTGTCAGCCGGTGATTGTCAAGCAGTGACCGTACATCCTCAAGGAGCGGGACACTAATCTGGACGCTTATAAGAAATCCCACTATGCCCTCAAACGAACCATCAAACGGGCAAAGCGTCAATACAGGACTAAGATTGATTAATACTACACCGGCTCTGATGCTCGTCGAATGTTGCAAACTATTATGGACTACAAAGGGAAATCCAGCTGCGAGCTTCCCAGTGACTTGAGCCTACCAGACAGGCTAAATGCCTTTTATGCTCGCTTCGAGGCAAGCAACACTGAAGCATGCATGAGAGCACCAGCTGTTCCGGACGACTGTGTGATCAGTCTCTGTAGCCGATGTGAGCAAGACCTTTAAACAGGTCAACATTCAGACATATTACCAGGACGTGTACTCAAAGCATGCGCGGACCAACTGGCAAGTGTCTTCACTGAAATTTTCAACCTCTCCCTGACCGAGTCTGTAATACCTACATGTTTCATGCAGACCACTATAGTCCCTTTGCCCAAGAGAGTGAAGGTAAACTGCCAAAATGACTACCACATTGTAGCACTCACGTCGGTAGCCATGAAGTGCTTTGAAAGGCTGGTCATGGCTCACATCAACACCATCGTCCCGAAAACCCTAGCCTACACCCAGTCCAATTCACATACCGCCCCAACAGATCCACAAATGACGCAATCCCAATCGCACGCCACACTGCGCTTTCCCACCTGAACAAAAGGAACACCTATGTTAAAATGCTGTTCATTGACTATAGTTCAACACCATAGTGCCCTCAAAGCTCATCACTAAGCTAAGGACCCTGGGACTAAACACCTCCCTCTGCAACTGGATCCTGGACTTCCTGTTCAGCCACGACTGTGTGGCCAAGCACGACTCCAAAACTGTCATTAAGTTTGCTGATGACACAACAGCCAGATCACTGACAATGATGAGACAGCCTATAGGGAGGACGTCAATAAGCTGCCAGTGTGGTGCCAGGACAACCCCCCCCCACTTTGTTTTTACACTGCTCGCTGTTTATTATCTATGCCTAGTCGACTAACCCGTAACCTGTATATAGGCTCGTTATTAATATTTCATTGTAACTATTTTTTTAAACTTTAGTTTACTTAACTCTATTTTCTTAAAGGGCTTTTAGGTAAGCATTTCACAGTCATTTCTACAACTGTTGAGTTCGATGCATGTGTCAAATAAAATTTGATTTGAAATAACTGTCTAGCGCAGGAACCCCTCGACAAAATTCTGCTTAAAAGGCAGTGCGTGAAATTCTAAAATATTTTTTTGAAAAATGTAACTTTCACACATTAACAAGTCCAATACAGGAAATGAAAGAAACATCTTGTTAATCTACCCATCGTGTCCGATTTTAAAAATGCTTTACAGCTAAAGCACAATATATGATTATGTTAGGTCATAGCCAAGTTGAATAAACACAGCCATTTTTCCAGCCAAAGATAGGGGTCACAAAAAGCAGAAATATAAATCAAATTCATCACTAACCTTTGATGATCTTCATCAGATGACACTCATAGGACATCATATTACATAATACATGTATGTTTTGTTCGATAATGTGCATATTTATATCCAGAAATCTGTTTACATTGGTGCCTTACGTGCAGTAATGTTTTGATTCCAAAACATCCAGTGATTTTGCAGAAATACTCATAATACACATTGATAAAAGATACAAGTGTTATTCACAGAATTAAAGATATACTTCTCCTTAGACTTCTCCTTGTCAGATTTCAAAAAAACTTTACAGAAAAACCATAATCTGAGAACAGCGCTCAGAACCCAAAACAGCCAGAGGAATATCCGCCATTTTGGAATGAACAAAGTTAGAAACAACACCATAAATATTCACTTACCTTTGATGATCTTCATCAGAAGGCATTCCCAGGAATCCCAGTTCGACAATAAATGACTGATTTGTTCCATAAATTTCCATCATTTATGTCCAAATAGCCACTTGTTGTTAGCCCAGTAATCCATCTTCATGAGGCGCAGGCACTTCATCCAGACAAAAACTCGAAAGGTTCCTGTGCAGTCCTTCAGAAACATGTCAAATGATGTATGGAATCAATCTTTAGGATGTTCTTAACATAAAACATCAATAATGTTCCAACCGGATAATTCCTTTGTCTTCAGAAATGCACTGGAACGAGAGGTAACTCTATCGGGGGTGCGCGTCATGAGACCAAGGCTCTCTGCCAGACCACTGACTCAGAGGTCTCATGAGCCTCTCCTTTATAGTAGAATGCTCATTCAAGTTTCAAAAGACTGTTGACATATGGTGGAAGCCGTAAGAAGTGCAACTTTATCCATATCTCAATGTGTAAAAACAGATTTTTTGAATTTGTCAAATGTATTTTAAAAAATGATATCACATTTACATTAGTATTCAGACCCTTTGCTCAGTACTTTGTTGAAGCACCTTTGGCAGTGATAGCAGCCTCGAGTCTTCTTGGGTATGACGCTACAAGCTAGACACACCTGTATTTGGCAAGTTTCTCCAATTCTTCTCTGCAGATCCTCTCAAACTCTGTCAGGTTGGATGGGGAGAGATGCTATTTTCAGATCTCTCCAGAGACATTCGATCGACTTCAAGTCCGTACTCGGGTTGGCCACTCAAGGACAATCAGAGACTTGTCCCGAAGCCACTCCTGCATTGTCTTGGCTGTGTGCTTAGGGTCGTTGTCCTTATGGAAGGTGAATCTCCTCCCCAGTCTGAGGTCCTGGGAGCTCTGGAGCTTTTTTGTCAATGATCTCTCTGTATTTTGCTCCATTAATCTTTCTCTCGATCCTGACTAGTCTCCCAGTCCCTGCTGCTGAAAAGCATCCACATACCATGATGCTGCTACCACCATGCTTCACTGTAGGGATAGTGCCAGGTTTCATCCAGACGTTTGGCATTCAGGCCAAAGAGTTCAATCTTGGTTTCATCAGACCAGAGAATCTTGTTTCTCATGGTCTGAGAGTCCTTTAGGTACCTTTTGTCAAACTCCAAGCGGGCTATCATGTGCCTTTTACTGAGGGGTGGCTTCAGTCTGGTCACTCTATTATAAAGGCCTAATTGGTGGAATGCTACAGAGATGGTTGTCCTTCTGGAAGGTTCTCCCATCTCCACAGAGGAACACTGGAGCTCTGTCAGAGTGAACATCAGGTTCTTGGTCACCTCCCTGACAAAGGCCCTTCTCCCCCGATTGCTCAGTTTGGCGGAGTGGCCAGCTCTGAGAAGAGTCTTGGTGGTTCCGAACCTCTTCCATTTAAGAATGATGGAGTCCACTATGTTCTTGGGGACCTTCAATGCTGCAGACATTTTTTGGTACCCTTCCCAGATATGTCCCTCAACACAATCCTGTCTCAGAGCTCTACGGACTATTCCTTTGACCTCATGGCTTGGTTTTTGCCATACATAGACAGGTGTGTGCCTTTCCAAATCATGTCCAATCAATTGAATTTACCACAAGTGGACTTCAATCAAGTTGTAGAAACATCTCAAGGATGGTCAATGGAAACAGGATGCACCTGAGCTCAATTTTGAGTCTCACAGCAGAGGTTCTGAATACTTATGTCAATACGGTATTTCTGTTTTTTTATTTTTTATGAATTGACAAACATTTATACAAACCGTTCCTTCGTAATTATGAGTATTGTATGTAGCTTGATGAGGGAAATTTTGTATTTAATCCATTTTAGAATAAGGCTGTAACGTAACAATGTGGAAAAAGTCAAGGGGTTTGAATACTTTCCGAATGCACCATATGTTATGTCCTGATCTCGTTATACCAAATGGCTGTGGGCTACAGTAGTTCATTTAGCAGACAAGATTTCCATATAATTATGCGGCATTATTTTATATTAAAGCTGAATTGAAATAATATTTTTTCCAAATGATTTGAGGGACTGCGCACTTGCGGCTATTCTGTGTTGAGCAGTTAACAAATAAATATGTACTCCTATCTGCTTAATTTAAAGTTATTAATGTAACTTTAGTTGTTCCTACAAACGTTGGGCTATATGTTTTGATTTTCAATACATTGTTAGGCTGCGTGATGCGACTTTAATTATGATTTGATAAAAGTTTCTTGAAAGGCATGAGCTCTGCTTTGTTTTTGCGCAGGCTATACACACCTCATCAGTCTCTCATTCACAATCTGACAAGCACTTGATAATGCCTCAACTTCTTGGGAACATCCATTTTGTGTGGCCGTAATGAACCCTAAAAGAAATCCCTGTTTTTTGCGACCAGTGGCCGTTGTGCCCTTGGCCCCGTGTGCTGCATTGTGCCCTTCTCCCAGAGTGCTGCGCACTCCGAAGCACCTCTCACTCACATGGCTCTCCATCGCCTGATCAGGTTATCCTCAGAGGCTACAAGTGAAGACAGACACATCAGGGATGCAACTGCGCGCGTTCTTATCCATTTCCGAGGTGCATATTGAAGATATTGGAAGAACGGTCCACGTTTACTTTTTGTCAGCCAACAAGATGAGTAGGCCTAATGAACAGCAAAAACACAAGCTTTTGTCAATCTACTATCCCCTATAGTACAAAAGTTGACCTATTCTGTGCTATAAATAAATATTCCAAACATAGTCTGGGACAGTTGTGGGATGTGATAGATCTCAAATTAATACAACCACTAGCATAAAAAAAAATGTTTTATGTAATGTGGCTGACTCAACAGTTCTGAACGGTTCGCTTAAAATGTTGATAAACTATTAGGCTATTTCTTAACATTATAAGCGCAGGAATGCGCACACGGCAGTAGGCTATAACCTTCTAATGTTCCATTAGTGGGGAAACACCATTATCAAAAGTGACTGCAAATGCGATTATGCATGTAATGCTTTTATTATAAAGGTGCTTTTTTATGGTGATAATTATCTTTTCCAAACTTGAAACTCACCCGCTGTTTATGTATGCCAGTTAGACTTTGCCAAAATATCAGCGACAGTGTGTGAAAACCTTGTGAAGACTTACAGAAAACGTTTGACCTCTGTCATTGCCAACAAAGGGTATATAACAGAAAGTATTGAAACTTTTGTTATTGACCAAATACTTATTTTCCACCATAATTTGCAAGTAAATTCATTAAAAATCCTACAATGTGATTTTTTTTCATTTTGTCTGTCATAGTTGAAGTGTACCTATGATGAAAATTACAGGCCTACTCATCTTTTTAAGTGGGAGAACTTGCACAATTGGTGGCTGACTAAATACTTTTTTGCCCCACTGTAAGTGATAGGCTAATATTGTCACCTATCAGACTATTCTTGATTTAATCTGTGACCGACCGGCTCGATTCGGTCTTATGTAGCAACATTTGAATTTGTGTTTTTTTCCATTGTATAAAAGTAAAGACTGAGAAAATGGTATATCATATACTACAGTTGAGGAACAATGGGAAAGTAATTCTGCTTTGAAAGTTGATACATTTGTAACCTCACTTTTGAGAAAATGGCCATTGAATACGTTGGTACACCTACTGGAGAGCTCTTCTTTGTCTACACCCATTAAGCATCGTTCACACCCTTTTAAGCTTTATCACCATGCCTTAGCATCAGCAGCATCAGAGCTTGGAGAATCCTAATTACCGTGACTCAATGGTCATGTGGAATTTGACTGCCTTCATAACTCGTGACTGCTGGTGTGGCGGTAATACGGTCACCGAAATAGCCTAAGATATTATACATTTTACAATTTCAAAGTGTTATTCCAACATTGTGTGGAAATATATATGAAACACAGGAAAATCATGTTTTTGACTGCTCTGGGCCTTTAAGTTTGTCAGCAACATGATCGTTTTTAAAGCTAATAACTGCAATTGTGAATATAAATCCTATTCCTCTGTCATGTCCTCGTTTGCAGGCCTTGCTCAAAACGCAAAACAAGCTGCGAATGCTGGTCCCCAATTTTACCTTCAACCTCGGCTTCTCTGGAAAGTTCTATCACACAGGTGAGGGCATCACTAAGTGAAAAAACAAAACATACCCTGTACTAGACAGTGTCACTGTAGATTCTGAGTTTGATGGTGTCATTGAGAAACTCTGTACCTATTATTTCCTTCTCGCCCTCTCTGCTCCCTTTCTCTTCCCTACCCCTCCAGGCACAGACGAGGAGGACCGGGGAGATGACATGCTGCTAAGACACAGGAAGGAGTTCTGGTGGTTCCCCCACATGTGGAGTCACATGCAGCCCCACCTGTTCCACAACGTCAGCGTGCTGGCTGAGCAAATGAGGCTCAACATGCTGTTTGCCCAGGTGAGTGTGCGTCCGTGGACATCAAGCATCATAATCATACTATAGCTCTCTCTGGTAAGATGCCGTGTATACAGTATGCTCATCCTCAGCACATCGTAGTTAGGCATGTAGTTATGGCCTTGTTGATCCAAATGGTGAGTGGTAATTTAATTTCTGGATGCTGGCCGTTGTGGATTTATCCTTGTGAGCAATTACCTGTCATTTCATATGCACAATGAATGAATATATATATAATATCTACCATCCAATATCCTTGTGCTTCAGCTTGTATGTTAGAGTCTGGGGACTTGGCCATATACCAAATAAAAATCAAATAAGGCCCATTCTTAATGTACAGTAACATGGCTCACAGACATTGGTGCAAAAGATGCCCCCAAGGCTGTCTTATTGATGTAGTGAGAAGCATGCTGCCCCCAAGGCAGCTGTGCCTGTTGATGTAGTGAGTGGCATTGTGAGTCAGGGGCCTGGGCCCAGGGAGCAGACGGTGTCAGCGGGTGTGTGTGTGAGGTGAATACTAGCCAGCAGCAGCGTCCCCTCTCAGTAATCCCTGCTGCCAAACAGCTGCCCTTCTGGCTGACAGTGATGGACTGTGTCTCTGAGTGGTCAGGGGGGAGAGAGAGGGTAGTGGGTCCTTCATCACGGCTTAATGAGCATCAATGAGCTAGCTAGCCAACTTCTTTCGCCAATTAGCTTCACCTGGCCTGTGTGCGACGGTTGCAAAGTTGGTTTGTCTTTGTATACTCTGTGGGTCTACTTAGGGACCGTAAATAAATTACACAATGTAAATGGGACAATAATTTCATGTTGCACATCTTTTAGTTGTTTCATTAAATGCTTTAAATATTTGTGTAGGAATTTCTACAATTTATAGTTGTTTTGAGATGAAGTCTCATTGCGATATCGAATGTCAAACCAAATTGTACAGTGTTTGTATACATATTAATGTTGTGTCAGACAAGTATATATTCTGGGTTCTGTAGGGGTAAAGTTATATTCTTCAAAAATCAATGGGTATCATTCATTTATAAGTAAAATAATTACGTAGCAACTGCGGATTCTAGCTTTAAGCATTCCCAGCACTCTGTGTTCTGCCAGCACAGTGCCACGGTACCACACTATACATTCAGTTTGATGTATTTGTGTTAGTCTATAAAGCTGGGCTCTCAAACTTTGTTCTAGGAGAGCTACCCTCTTGTAGGTTTTCGCTCCAACCCCAGTTGTATATATCCTATCAACCAGCTAATTATTAGAATCAGGTGTGCTACATTATGGTTGGAATGAACATGTTTGGAGATCCCTGCTCTAAAGAATTTAAGCTCCTGCTGATCTTCCTGACTGTTGCCTTTTTTACAGTGTCGTGATTTGTAGATCAAGCAGGGCTATGTTGCCCTCCAGTGGAGAAGTTGCACATCATTTTTTCTGCTGCGTGTTTGTTTTGAAGCAGACGGTGACTCATTCATGATCATTAAAATGGCAATTTCATCACATTTGTTATTGCAATTTGTTCTGGGTGTCCCTAGACACTTCTGACATCCGCCTTTCTCTCTGTCTCATATCTATCCCCATCCCCCTCTTCCCCTCCAGGAGCATGGGATTCCTACAGACATGGGATATGCTGTGGCCCCCCACCACTCGGGGGTCTACCCTGTCCACAGCCAGCTGTATGAGGCCTGGAAGTCAGTGTGGGGCATCAAGGTGACCAGCACAGAGGAGTATCCTCACCTCAGACCAGCGCGCTACCGCAGGGGCTTCATCCACAATGGCATCCAGGTCAGTCAATCAGTTTATTGAAGGAGAAGTTGACCCAAAATCACACATTTCCCAAATGATTCCATACCTTGAAATGAGTTTGGTTGAGTTTGCCTTCTCCCTCTCTCTCCCTGCAGTCTAGAACTGGAATGAGTCTCGTGACGTATCTTTGTGCACTGCTAACTCTGTAATGTTGTCAGTCAACAAGCCATTGAGAAAATTCTTTGTTTTAATGAAAGCGTATGGCCGAATGAGCTGTTTTTAGCAAAAGTACCATTGCTTTTGAGACAGGAAATGTGTACTTTTCCACCTAAAATGACTGAGATTATTTTAGATAATTATTTGATGTGGCCGACTGAAACAACAGCGGAGATGGGCAACAGCTGTGCATGTGCACTCTCATGGGCAAACTCTGTGACATATACAGTACCGTTCAAAAGTTTGGGGTCACTTAGAAATGTCCTTGTTTTTGCCCATTAAAATACCATAAAATTGATCAGAAATACAGTGTGGACATTGTTAATGTTATAAATGACTATTGTAGCTGGAAATGGCAGATTTCTTTTATGGAATATCTACTGTCGTGGAAATGTCCTTAATTACCAAATGATGAGAGAGCAGATCACACGAGTCAGAGTTATGCTTAATCTTCACCTTTAATAATAATTAAGCTTTTGCAATAGCATTTTGACTTTCAACAGTTCAGTATCTCTAATGAAAAGTTGAGAGTGGCCAACATAATGGCAAATGGGATCTTTTATAGCAAAGATCCAACCCCCTTAGACGACATGACAAACCACAGGTCTTTGGAACTTACACAAAGAAAAAACCTTACTTCAGAGAGGAGTATCCCCAAAGAAGACAGAGTTGGCTATAAATTATCGTTCAGTTTGGTCTCCTAAACAAAGCTCTTATATCTCGTCCTTGGTACAAAATGGTACCAAGACATTACCCACACCCTAAGATATATATCAAATTGTCATTGAGATACAACCAATTCTAAATACAACCAATCCTGGACAAACTCACGGAGAGGAGAGTGAGGCATATAGGTCAACATAGGAACAACAAAAGAGGGAGCATAGAATGATTCCAGACACTGCCATCCTCCTCTCTCCGATGGGAAAAGTAGGGAGTGACTGGCACACAGACACAGTGGGGCAAAAGATATGTTTACACATGATGATACCTTGACCTCTCCCTTCTCTGCGGCCCAAACAACTTAGTCCTGACAGAGAACAGATAACTGCCAATGGCCACCACTGTAGTACAACAAAATACATTCTTATGAGAAATAACTCATAAGCATATCATGAAAATAAAACATCTATCTATTTGACCTAACTAATTCTGATTATTCCCCAACACTACATAGGCATACAGAGGCCCATTTTCAGCAAGCATCACTCCTGTCTTCCAATGGCACGTTGTGTTAACTTTCTTCTAAAACTCATCAGTCTATTCTTGTTCTGAGAAATGAAGGCTATTCCATGTGAGAAATTACCAAGAAACTGAAGATCTCGTACCACGCTGTGTACTACTCCCTTCACAGAACAGCGCAAACTGGCTCTAACCACAATAGAAAGTGGAGTGGGAGGCCCCGGTGCACAACTGAGCAAGAGGACAAGTACATTAGAGAAACAGTGAAGAGGCGACTCCGGGATGCTGGCCTACTGGATATTTTCACAATGTCTGATGTTGGCTAGCCATAGCTTATTTGCATGACAAAATGTCAGGCAACTGTATAGACTTGTGTGGAATACCTGGAAATATCACATTAACATAAGTATTCAGACCCTTTACTCAGTACTTTGTTGAAGCACCTTTGGCAGAAATTACAGCCTTGAGTCTTCTTCGGGATGACGCTACAAGCTTGGCACACCTGTATTTGGGGAATTTCTCCCATTCTTCTCTGCAGATCTTCTCAAGCTTTGTCGGGTTAGATGGTGAGCGTCACTGCACAGCTTTTTTCAGTTCTCTCCAGAGATGTTCGATCGAGTTCAAGTCCGTGCTCTGGTTGGGCCACTCAAGGACATTCAGAGACCTGTCCCGAAGCCACTCCTGCGTTGTCTTGGCTGTGTGCAGTGTTTGGAAGGTGAACTTTCACCCCAGTCTGAGATCCTGAGCACTCTGGAGCAGGTTTTCATCAAGGATCTTTCTGTACTTTGCTCTGTTCATCTTTCCCTCAATCCTGACTGGTCTCCCAGTCCCTGTGGCAGAAAAACATGCTGTCACCATCATGCTTCACCGTAGGGAGGGTGCCAAGTTTCCTCCAGATGTGGCATGGCATTCAGGCCAAAGAGTTCAGTATTGGTTTAATTTGATCAGAGAATCTTGTTTCTCATGGTCTGACAATCCTTTAGGTGTCTTCTGTCAAACTCCAAGCGGGCTGTCATGTGCCACTCTACGTCTGGCCACTCTACTATAAAAACATCATTGATGGAGTGCAGCAGAGATGGTTGTCCTTCTGGAAAGGTTCTACCTTCTCCACAGAGGAATTCTGGAGCTCTGTCAGAGTGACCATCGGGTTCTTGGTCACCTCCCTGACCAAGGCACTTCTCCCCCGATTGCTCAGTTTGTCCAGCTCTAGGAAGAGTCTTGGTTGTTCCAAACTTCTTCTGTTTAAGAATGATGGAGGCCACTGTGTTCTTGGGGACCTTCAATGCTGCAGACATTTTTCGGTACCCTTCCCCAGATCTGTGCCTCAACACAATCTTGTCTCTGAGCTCTACGGACAATTCCTTTGACCTCATGGCTTGGCTTTTGCTCTGACCTGCACTGTCAGCTGTGGGACCTTTATATAGACAGGTGTGTGCCTTTCCAAATGATGCCCAAGCGATTGAATTTACCACAGGTGGACTCCAATCAAGTTGAAAAACATCACAAGGACGATCAATGGATAGGATGCACTTGAGCTCAATTCTGAGTCTCATAGCAAAGGGTCAGAATACTTCCTTTTTTCTCTTCTTTTTTTAATAAGCAAAAATGTCTAAACATGCTTTCGCTTTGTCATTATTGGGTATTGTGTGTACATTGACGAGGAAAAAAAATATTTAATCAATTTTAGAGCAAGACTAATGTAACAAAATGTGGAAAAAGGGAAGGGGTCTGAATACTTTCCGAACAACTGGCACAAGTATTTGATGAACTTGAATGACTGGATAAACCCAATTGACTTTACGTATTTTTATTTTAATATGTATCACACACGTACATCACACTTTTGAAGAAATTATGTCTAGCAAAATATAAAGTTATGCTAGGGGGGTTGAGTGGGAAAAAAAACCCTGCTTGAATGTTTGGGATTACATTTTTTGTGACAAATATATTATATAAACAACAATAGTTGCTTTATTGGTCCATTTGCATGGATATTCTTTATTTATGCAGTTCACAGTACCTAACCTGACACAACACACATCACAGGCTGAGAGCAGTACATACCTGTAACTTTGACAATTCACGAGGATATTTAACTCTGATGGCATTTACCACACAGCATGGGAGAGGCATCCGGACTTCTGGAGCCAGTGTCTCATCGCAGAAGACGATGTTGTATGAGACCAGTCTGAAGTGTATCGAATTACAATTATAGATCGAAGGGCAAAGTGGATTTGAGAACCTGGAGCAGCAGCCATGCACTTACAACATAAAACTTTTTTTACAATATGAAAACCGGTTCTTCTTTGCCGTTCTTAGATTTAGCTGTTATTTCAAGTTCAATGTGTAGGCCTGTGTTTCCTATATCCTACTCATATAAAAGATGCCAAAACATTGTGATAATGTGTGTTTGGCTCATGTAAAAACATAAACTCACAACGGTCCAGCTCATAGAGGTTTCTGATAAGTGATTATTCAATAAAGTAAAGTTCAGCTACTTACACGTTGGATAACTGTCCATTTGACCCAAGTGGAACTGGGTTGTGTCTCCAATTTCTTTTTGGGATATGGAAAAAAATTCCAGGACACCAGAGTTGATGTGAGCAGCAAAATCCTATTTGTCACGAAAGGAAACTAGCTGCTCTTCATCATCAATAAGTTGGTAATTTAATCAAATTCTCTGCAGCATACGCATTCTTCATGAGTCTGCATTGGTGCACAGTTACCACAACTACACCACCAATCTGTGTTCATCCTAGGGATGGGCTGGAGCTGTGGTCCTGATGCTGTGGCTAGAGCCAGGCCAGCCATCTGAAGCTCAATTTGCCTGAATTCTTCATCACAGTATTCAGGCTCAAATAAATATGGTTTGGCGACACCATCGGCACCCCTACAGTAGTTTTCTTCATCACTCACAAGTATTTAGTCCTTCAGACGTCTGTAGGTTGATGTTTACTTCATATAACTCATCTCTAACGCTCGGCTTCTGTCTTCACTTCTCTCCCAAATAAATGTATTCAAAAATTAAGTAAGAGAGCTAGAGAGGGAGCTAGCTAGCTAACTAATTTGAGTATCATGTAGTGAGTAGCCTAAATCTATCGACGTTGCATTGAGCTGGGTGAATGGAAAATGAATGAGCCATCCAATATACTGTAATAGAAATAAGGCCATGCACATAAATAAATCATCGTTCTCCCTCATTTTAAATGGCATCGACCACCACTGTTCCATGGGTATTAGTCTGCCATCAAACATCAACAGTAACACATGTAGCCTATAGAGCCCCACAGTGTAGGTGTCATTAATACCCATAAAACCTAGCTGTCAAACATGAAACTGGTTCCAATCGTTTTTTTCACCATTAATTTTTTCCCATATGGGATTTTAGAACACCTTCAAAAAAGGTCTCTGTTTCATGTAGGCTTTCCCTGGTGTGACGTTTTGATAACTGTGTAAATCTCTCTCGACAAGGTGACTTTCTTTGATCAATATATTCGTCACTATTTACTCTGTAGATTCGAAAATGCTAATTAGCATCAAATTAGACAACATGGTGTAGTGGTGTAAAGGACTTTCAGTTGAAGTCGGAAGTGTACATACTAGAGGTCGACCGATTATGATTTTTTCGATACCGATTATTGGAGGACCAAAAAAGCCGATACCGATTTAATCGGCCAATTTTAAAATGCAAAAATAAATGTATTTGTAATAATGACAATTACAACAACACTGAATTAACACTTATTTTAACTTAATATAATACATCAATCAAATCAATTTAGCCTCAAATAGATAATGAAACATGTTCAATTTGGTTTAAATAATGCAAAAACAAAGTGTTGGAGAAGAATGTAAAAGTGAAATATGTGCTAACGTTTCAGTTCCTTGCTCAAAACATGAGAACATATGAAAGCTGGTGGTTCCTTTTAACATGAGTCTTCAATATTCCCAGGTAAGAAGTTTTAGGTTGAAGTTATAATAGGACTATTTCCCTCTATACCATTTGTATTTCATTAACCTTTGACTATTGGATGTTCTTATAGGCTCTTTAGTATTGCCAGTGTAACAGTATAGCCTCCGCCCCTCTCCTCGCGCCTCCCTGGGCTCGAACCAGCAACACAATGAAAACAGCCACCACATCGAAGCAGCGTTACCCATGCAGAGCAAGGGAAACAACCACCCCAAGGCTCAGAGCGAGTGACGTTTGAAACGCTATTAGCATGCGCTAACTAGCCAGCCATTTCACTTCGATCACACCAGCCTCATCTTAGGAGTTGATAGGTTTGAAGTCATAAACAGCGCAATGCTTGACGCACAACGAATAGCTGCTGGCAAAACACGTGAAAGTGCTGTTTGAATTCATGTTTACGCTCCTGCTTCTGCCTACCACCGCTCAGTCAGATTGTATGCAACACAGGACATGCTAGATCATGTCTAGTAATATCAACCATGTGTAGTTAACTAGTGATTATGATTGATTGTTTTTTTATAAGATAAGTTTAATGCTAGCTAGCAACTTACCTTGGCTTCCTGCCTTTGCGTAACAGGCGGTCATTCTCCTTGTGGAGTGCAACAAGAGAGAGGCAGGTCGTTATTGCGTTGGACTAGTTAACTGTAAGGTTGCAAGATTGGGTCCCCCGAGCTGACAATGTGAAAATCTGTCTTTCTGCCCCTGAATGAGGAAGTTAACCCACTGAACAAGGCAGTTAACCCACGTTCCTAGGCCGTCATTGAAAATAAGAATGTGTTCTTAACTGACTTGCCTAGTTAAATAAAGATTCAATAAAGGTGTAAAAAAAAAGATAACTTCAAAAATCGGCGCCCAAAAATACCAATTTCCAAGTGTTACGAAAACTTGAAATCGCCCCCAATTAATCGGCCATTCCGATTAATCGGTCGACCTCTAGTACATACACCTTAGACAAACATATTTAAGCGCAGATTTTCACAATTCCTGACATTTAATCCTGGTAAAAATTCCCTGTCTTAGGTCAGTTAGGATCACCACTTTATTTTAAGTATGTGAAATGTCAGAATAATAGTAGAGTGATTTTATTTCAGCTTTTATTTCTTTCATCACATTCCCAGTGCGTCAGAAATGTACATACACTCAATTACTATTTGGTAGCATTGCATTTAAATTGTTTAAGCTGGGTCAAATGTTTTGAGTAGCCTTCCACAAGCTTCCCACATTAAGTTGGGTGAATTTTGGCCCATTCCTCCTGACAGAGCTGGTGTAACTGAGTCAGGTTTGTAGGCCTCATTGCTCGCACATGCTTTTTCAGTTCTGCCCACAAATTTTCTATAGGATTGAGGTCAGGGCTTTGTGATGGCCACCTTGATTTTGTTGTCCTTAAGCCATTTTGCCACAACTTTGGATGTATGTTTGGGGTCATTGTCAATTTGGACGACCCATTTGCGACCAAGCTTTAACTTCCTGACTGATGTCTTGTGACTTTGCTTGAATATATTCACAGAATTTTCCTACCTCATGCCATCTATTTTGTGAAGTGCACCATTCCCTGCTGCAGTAAAGCACCCCCACAACATGATGCTGCCACCCCTGCGCTTCACGGTTGGGATGGTGTTCTTCGGCTTGCAAGCCTCCCCCTTTTTCCTACAAATATAACGATGGTCATTATGACCAAACTGTTCTATTTTTGTTTCATCAGACCAGAGGACATTTCTCCAAAAAGTACGATCTTTGTCCCCATGTGCAGTTGCAAACCATAGTCTGGCTTTTTTATGACGGTTTTGGAGCAGTGACGTCTTCCTTGCTGAGCGGCCTTTCAGGTTATGTCGATATAGATACTTATGTGCCTGTTTCCTCCAGCATCTTCACAAGGTCCTTTGCTGTTGTTCTGGGTTTGATTTGCACTTTTCACACCAAAGTACGTTCATCTCTAGGAGACAGGACACGTATCCTTCCTGAGCGGTATGATGGCTGCGTGGTCCCGCGGTGTTTATACCTGCGTACTATTGTTTGTATAGATGAACATGGTACTTTCAGGCGTTTGGAAATTGCTCCCAAGGATGAACCACACTTGTGGAGTTCTACCATTATTTTCTGAGGTCTTGGCTTATTTCTTTAGATTTTTCCCATGTTGTCAAGCAAAGAGGCACTGAGTTTGAAGGTAGGCCTTGAAATACATCTACAGGTACACCTCCAATTGACTCAAATTATGCCAATTAGCCTATCAGAAGCTTCTAAATGCCATGACATCAATTTCTGGAATTGTGATACAGTGAATTATAAGTGAAATAATCTGTCTGTAAACAATTGTTGGAAAAATTACTTGTGTAATGCACATAGTAGATGTCCTAACTGACTTGCCAAAACTATAGTTTGTTAACAATACATTTGTGGAGTGGTTGAAAAATGAGTTGTAATGTCTCCAAACTAAGTGTATTTAAACTTTCGACTTCAACTGTAAGTAATAATACTTTAAAGTACTATTTAAGGTTGGGTTTTTTTGCTATCTGTACTTGACTATTTATATTTTTGACTACTTCACCACATTCCTAATGACAATAATGTACTTTTTACTCTATACATTTTCCCTGACACCCTAAAGTACTTATATTTTTTTACATTTTGAAACTTAGCAGGACAGGAAAATTGTCAAATTCCCACACTTATCAAGAGAACATCCCTGTTCATCTCTACTACCGCTGATCTGGTGGACTCACTTAACACAAATGCTTTGTTTGTAAGTTAATGTCTGAGTATGGCTATCCATAAATATAAAAAATAAAATGATTAGGCTGTCTGGTTTGCTTAATATAAGGAGTTAGACATTCTAAACACGGTCTGGCTCAGTGCCTCTACTTTTAATTCCAGTCTGACTAGATGGAAAGGGTCTGTTGTTTTTTTCCACCAGCCACTCTCTCTGACGTCCAAAGAATTAAATGTTTTTGTGTGTGTGTGTGTGTGTGTGTGTGTGTGTGTGTGTGTGTGTGTGTGTGTGTGTGTGTGTGTGTGTGTGTGTGTGTGTGTGTGTGTGTGTGTGTGTGTGTGTGTGTGTGTGGTGTGTGTGTTGTGTGTTTACGTTTTCATTGGCTTTCATATACACACGTGTGCATATGCGTCGGTAGGGTTGCCAGTGGGAGGGATTTGGGGGTGGGGGCATGATGACTCAGCCCCCCCAGGTGTTGCATTGCCACGGTGATAGATGACTCACCCTGAGGTCCCTGTGCACAATGTCATGCTGGTGCTTGATTGATGCACTGGCTGCAGAGAAAGGAGACACAGGACACAGAACGCGCAGACACATCACAACCATCACACAATACACAGTATGGGGTAGGAACTAATGGAGGCTACTGGTTAATGGATTAGATGAGGTGCATTTCCCCTTGTCATGTAAGCATTTTGAGCACTTGCAGGAGTGCAAAATCAATCCAATTCATGACTATTGCTGTTTGTTATTATTAGAAACAGTGAACTAGAAGTAGAGGCGTGCCTCCCGAGTGGCGCAGTGGTCGAAAGCACTGCATCGCAGTGCTAGAGGCATCACTACAGACCCAAGTTTGATCCCGGGCTGTATCACAACGGGCCTTGATCGGGAGTCCCATAGGGTGGTGCTCTAGTGACTCCTTGTGGCGGGCGCCTGCAGGCTGATCCCCAGTCGTCAGTTGAACAGTGTTTCCTCCGATGCATTGGTGCGGCTGGCTTCCAGGTTAAGTGGGCGGGTGTTAAGAAGCGTGGTTTGGCGCGTCATGTTTCGGAGGACGCATGACTCGACCTTTGACTCCCGAGCCCGTTGGGGAGTTGCAGCAATGAGACAAGATCAAAATTGGGGAAAAAAGGGGTAAAATAAAAAATGTATACGAATAAAAATAGAATGCACCTAGTCACCCATCAGTCGTCAAACACCTGAACTCCAACAATTACATTGTTTTAAAGAAATCACAATTCTAAACCATTCATACATACGCTGAGTACAGTGCATTCAGACCCCTTCCCTTTTTCCAGCCTTATTTTAAAATGTATTAAATATTTTTTCCCCTCATCAATCTACACAATATACCCAATGATGACAAAGCAAAAACTGTTTTTAGAATTTTTTTTCAAATGTATTAAATATAAAAAACTGATGCCTTATTTACATAAGTATTCAGACCTTTTGCTTTGAGACTCAGAATTGAGCTCAGATGCATCCTGTTTCCATTGATCATCCTTGAGATGTTTCTACAACTTGATTGGAGTCCACCTGTGGTAAATTCAATTGATTGGACAGGATTTGGAGAGGCACACACCTGTCTATATAAGGTCCCACAGTTGACGGTGCATTTCAGAGCAACACTGAAGCATGCATGAGAGCACTAGCTATTCCGGACAACCGATGCGAGCTTTCAAACAGGTCAACATTCACAAAGCCGTGGGGCTAGATGGATTACCAGGATGTGTACTCAAAGCATGTGCGGACCAACTGGCAAGTGTCTTCACTAACATTTTCAACCTCTCCCTGACCGACTGTACATGCATGCATACATGTTTCCTGACTCAAACCTAATAGCACTTTTGATATATATTTGTTTATATAGCTCATTCGGACATATTCTTTCAATAAAACAAAGAATTTGTCCACAATTCGCAGATTTCTCAACCGCTAGGTGACTGACAACAGAGCAGAGCTAGCAGTGCACAAAGATACATTGTGAGTCACCAGACCTGTTTTTGCAGCTTTCCTGATCTAGACTGCAGGGAGAGAGGGTATGGAATCACTTGGGAACTTTTGGATTTGAGGTAAACTTCTCCTTTAATTGCTGCTAGATATAGTAAATCATTCAGGGGTGAGTCTTAAACTTTAAGTTGAATTTTCACTTGATCTCCCATTGACATCAGTGCATAACTAAGTGAAAATGTGACTTAAAACAGAAGTTAAGATTTTCCCTCAGTGCTTAGTGAGAGCTCTTATTAAGGGCTTAGAGTTTATGCAAATATACTAAGGCCCTATTCATTCATTACGTGTTTAGAAAAAAGAGAGTTGGTTATTTCTGTTCCTACACTATTTTTGACAATTTCCCTCTGTCACTGCAGGTGTTACCCAGACAGACATGTGGCCTCTTCACTCACACCATCTTCTATAACGAGTACCCAGGAGGCTCCAAAGAGCTGGACAAGAGCATCAGGGGAGGAGAGCTGTTCCTCACCGTCCTCCTCAACCCTGTAAGTTTAGTTCACTCTCAAGATACTCTGTCTCTCCTTACTGGAGCTGCTACCTCTATATGACCTGAGAAACTTCCATCTGGAAAAGTCCTAGCTTGGGAAAATTACCTGTAACTTTGACTTTTGTGTAAATCATTAATTGATGTCAGTCTGTGCTACAATTTTAGTTTCACGAGTGGGAATTTGCCTAGTGTGCATTTAAGATGCGTAGACAAACAGTGAAAGGTCTCACTTCCCTACTCACCTGTTGGTATAGTCCTCTGACTCCTCTGTCCCCTTCTAGATCAGCATCTTCATGACCCACCTGTCTAACTATGGAAATGACCGGCTGGGCCTGTACACCTTTGAGTCCCTGGTGAAGTTTGTTCAGTGTTGGACCAACTTGCGGCTGCAGACACTCCCCCCCATGCAGCTGGCTGACAAATACTTCCAGATCTTCCCCGAGGAGAGAGACCCCCTCTGGCAGGTTAGGGGACTGCAATGATCAATTATTATTACAGATGTGATAATCCATTTGTTGTTAGTTACTGTTTCCTATTTTAGATATGTACTGTTTATTGAGGTTATTGTTATTACGTGTGGCCCATAATTTAATTTAATTTTGCAATAAAATGACACAATGATAAGCTAGATATATGCATTGGAGACCGTAACCCCTCTTTATCTGTCCTCAGAACCCATGTCATGACAAGAGACATAAAGACATCTGGTCGAAAGAAAAGACCTGCGATAGACTACCGAGGTTCCTGGTCATAGGCCCACAGAAAACAGGTGAGACCCTGCAGCCAACCATTTTCTTAAGACAGCTATACTCTCTCGCTCGCCACATACTCTCTTGGCCAAAATGGATTGCGTGATGGTGTTTGTGGTGGCGAGTTTCAGTCAAAGTGTATATTCATGGGCCTCCCGGGTGGCGCAGTGGTCTAGGGCACTGCATCGCAGAGACTCTGGGTTCGAGCCCAGGCTCTGTCGCAGCCGGCCTCGACCGGGAGGTCCATGGGGCGACACACAATTGGCCTAGCGTCGTCTGGGTTAGGGAGGGTTTGGCCGGTAGGGATATCCTAGTCTCATCGCGCACTAGCGACTCCTGTGGCGCAGTGCGCCTGGGGCGCAGTGCGCGCTAACCAGGTTGCCAGGGGCATGGTGTTTCCTCCGACACATTGGTGCGGCTGGCTTCCGGGTTGGATGCATGCTGTGTTAAGAAGCAGTGTGGACGCATGGCTTTCAACCTTAGTCTCTCCCGAGCCCGTATGGGAGTTGTAGTGATGAGACAAGATAGTAGCTACGAACAATTGGATACCACGAAATTGTGGAGAAAAGGGGGTAAAAACATTTATTTTAAAAGTGTATATTCATCTGTGTTCTCTCAGGCACCACAGCGCTGCACTCGTTCCTGAGCCTCCACCCTGCCATCACCAGTAGCTTCCCCAGTCTTGTCACCTTTGAGGAGATCCAGTTCTTTAGCGGCCCCAACTACAACAACGGCATTGACTGGTAAGACGACTTTGCTGCCCGCTCTGAGATTTAAACACTAATGAAGCCTGTAGCCTTCTTTTGTCTGAACTGATCTAAGAGCCTATATCCATATGGTAGCACCTTCAGAAAGTATTCAGACCCCTTGACTATTTCCACATTCTGTTAGGTTACAACCTTATTCGAAAATGTATTAAATAGCTTTTTCTCCTCATCAATCTATCTATACACAGTACCCGATAATGACAAACTAAAATATATTTTTTTGAAATTTTTGCAAATGTATTAAAAATTATATCACATTTACGTAAGTATTCAGACTCTTCACGCAGTACTTTGTTGACGTGCCTTTGGCAATAATTACTTATAATATAATAATAATAATAATAATAATATTATAATAATTAATTACTTGATATGACTCTACAAGCTTGGTATACATGTATTTGCGGCATTTCTCCCATTGTTCGCTGCAGATCCTCTGAAGCTCTGTCAGGTTGGATGGGGAGCGTTGCTGCACAGCTATTTTCAGGTCACTCCGGAGATGTTAGATCGGGTTCAAGTCCTGGCCTCTGGGCCACTCAAGGACATTGAGACTTGTCCTGAAGCCACTCCTGCGTTGTCTTGGCTGTGTGCTTAGGGTCGTTGTCCTGTTGGAAGGTGAACCTTTGCCCCAGTCTGAGGTCCTGAGCGCTCTGGGGCAGGTTTTCGTCAAGGATATCTCTGTACTTTGCTCCGTTCATCTTTGCCGCGACCCTGACTTGTCTCCCAGTCCCTGCCACTGAAAAACATCCCCTCAGCATGATGTTGCCACCACCGCGCCTCGACACAATCCTCTCTCGGAGCTCTACGGACAATTCCTTCCACCTCATGGTTTGTTTTTTGCTCTGAAATGCACTGTCAACTGTGGGACCTTATATAGACAGGTGTGTGCCTCTCCAAATTATGTCCAATCAATTGAATTTACCACAGGTGGACTCCAAGTTGTAGAAACATCTCAACGATGATCAATGGAAACAGGATGCTCCTGAGCTCAATTTCAAGTGTCATAGCAAAGGGTCTGAATACTTATGTAAATAAGCCGTTTAACTATTTTTAAAATATATTTTCTAAAAGCTGTTTTCACTTTGTCATTATGGGTATTGTGTTTAGATTGCTGAGGATTGTTTTTTTTAAATCCATTTTATAATAAGGCCATAACGTAGCAAAAGTGGAAAAGGTCAAGAGGTCTGAACACCTTCCAAAGGCACTGTGGTTCCTTCCTGCTTACTTGTAGTGTAGTCTTCCTCCATATTGCTCTCACGTATCTATTTCTCCCATATCAGGGAGAATGTATAACAGTATGGTCCATTAGGTGGAAAGGGACATGATGCAGGAAGACATTCAAATGACATACGCTCTGTTATGGCCCTCGCTAACCGTAACTGCTCTCCCCCGGCCTCTCTTCAGGTACATGGACTTCTTCCCCTTCCCATCGAATGTCAGTACAGACTTCATGTTTGAGAAAAGTGCTAACTACTTTGACACGGAGGTAGCCCCTAAGAGAGCGGCCGCCCTGCTGTCCCGAGCCAAGATCCTGGCTGTGCTCATCAACCCAGCGGACCGTGCCTACTCCTGGTACCAGGTGGGTCTGTCACACTCTTAACTTCCTCAGCCATAATGTGATCAGGGTCATGAAATATAAACTGTTCCCAGACCATTTGTCAAGACTGTTAAGTGACCACATGGAAAGGACTCCTGGCTGCCTCACTCCAGAGTAAAGAAATACCATCTGTTTTTATTTGAGCTTCACCTGTTTATTTGCATGTATTTATTCTCAAGAGGCCAAAGGTACAAAGTCTGTCAAAAGTTATCTTGTAAAATCACTTGATGCGGGATTCTTCTGAAGTCTTGACTTCTGATAACCTTTGATAATTCAAGATGTCTGAACTTTAACATTTCCCTTGTGTGTTACCCTACAGCACCAGCGGGCTCACCAGGACCCGATGACCGTTAACCACACGTTCCAGGAGGTGGTGACAGCGAGGCCTTCCTCCCCCCGAGAGCTGCTCATCCTGCAGAGGCGCTGCCTTAAACCTGGGGCCTACGCCACACACCTGGAGCGCTGGTTACACCACTACCAGCCCAGCCAGGTAACATTACATTACTGGAAATACACAAACATACTAAATGTGCACAGCTAGATACTGAAAACTACAGGAGACACCCCCGTGAACAATTCAAATGCATCCATTCAGAAACATGGCTTCACAGTATTTTCCATGATTGATCATGGCAGTACTACCTGTGTGGAATCCAGTATGTGAGAGGTGTGATTCCTGTTTCCAGGTCCACATAGTGGATGGGTCCCAGCTGCGATCCAACCCTGCCCTGGTCATGGAGGGCATCCAGAGGTTCCTGGGGGTCACACCCATCTTCAACTACACCCAGGCTCTGACGTATGATGAAAGTAAAGGGTTCTGGTGCCAGAGGGTGGAAGGAGCACGACCCAAGTGTTTGGGCAAGAGTAAAGGCAGGAAATACTCTGACATGACTCCTGAGGTACAGTTACTCAGACACTGCACATTATCCCATCTTGTCAGCTTGTTTCTCCGAGTGGCCATGTTGTATTTTGACTTCTGCCTAACATGTAGATATGTCTTAACAAGTGCTTCATATAGTCCTTTGCTGACTGTTCTCTGTTGTGTGTATTACAGTCGCGTGCCTTCCTGACGGAGCATTACCGGGAGCACAACAGGGAGCTGCTGAGGCTGCTGAACCGGCTGGGCCAGCCCCTGCCCGCCTGGCTGAGAGAGGAGCTGCAGAGCTCCAGCTGGAGCTGAGACTGGACCTCCCTACGGAACCACAGCCACAGCCTGGGACTGGAGCACTGCCCTGTCTGGCCTGGCACTGGGTAAGAGGGCCCTGTTTACCCACACCCAACACCAGTCACTACAGAGAGTGGAAGAGGAGAGAAGGCGGGAGGACAGCCCCCTATCAGGACAATGGACTCCTCCACCCTGAAATGCCACTGTAGAAACCAATCCTCACGGGAGGGGAATAATGGCCTCTAATAAGGGAGTTAATGAGTTGGACTGCTGAAACAACCCCTCCCTCTTTCCCCTCGCAGTCATCATCTTCATCCAGAAAGTAGAGGACTTGTCTCAGCCTGCAGCCGGTTGGACTGACTGACGCCAGGGTCTGGCAGACTGAGAGGGGATGGGGGGGGGGTCTAATGTCATGTTACCCCCCTTTTTAACAGGAACTGATATCTTGTGGCCCTGGAGTGCATGAATAAACCCGGCAACATGCGTGTGGCCACAAGCTCACACACACACTTCTCATTTCTTCAGAAGAATGAATGTAAAATGTTGTAAATTTGAAAGCTGTTGTATATTGTTGGTGGGGGATGGGTGGGAAATGTGACAGAATAGACATGAACTAAACAAGACAGCAAACTCTAGTGCTATGGACAAAGACGTGTGCCATAGGATGGATGTAGTGCATCAAAGGCCACGGCTCCAACAGACTGTGCATTCCACTACCCAAAGCTGAGGCCTTTGGAGTACATTCTGATAAACAAACGGTCTAATAGGCCCCACAAGTCTACAGAGAAACCCACACACTTTAACCATGCACGTTCTCCCTCACACTCACGTAGGTACCCAGTCAGTTTAGAGCTGTGTAGAAAGAGAGCAAGTTAGAGAGAAGAGGATGAGCTAGAGAGAGAGGTTCTAGGTCTCTCTGCTTGTGAGTGTCTGTCGTAACAGGAGCTGCTGTTTTGTTTTCTGTTTATTTTGCCAAAACTACAAAACAAAGACCAACGCTGTATCATCTCTAATAAACTCAGAGGTTGGAATGGATTGTTCATTTGTCTTTTTTAAACTTTAGCTTCTGCATGCCTGTCAATGCAGGAGCCACTGTAATTTACCCGTGTCTGATGCTGTCTACAGAAGACTGGAATGGAAACGGCAGTGCTTATGTAGTTTAACAGACAGGAGAGTAGAGGTACATATTATAGTCTGCAGTACAGTACTAATCCGTTTTCGGGAAGGCATATTTTCAATGGATAATTTGACTGAGTCACCTTGTAGACTCGCGTATCACGTGAAATACCTCCTATTTAATCATCCTCTCATTCGCACGATGAATCGGTGGAAACCTGTTAAATGGACAAATCATGTTCATTAATCAGTCTAGTGTTAACAAGGGACTTGACCTCAATCTCTGATGTCCCTTTGGATAGACTCCTAGGGATTAGTCAGACAGGCTATAATGAACAAGCAGAAAAATATATGAAATAAGTAATGTACTCAACTGTAATATTCTTGTGATTTATTGACACACACAAGATGCAACGTTTAGATCCTGCAAGGATGGACTAGCACACACTCACAAGATAATGATAAACCGGACACAACTTATGTTGAAATGTTATTTTTATTCGATGTTTCTTGTTTAAATAACAAAGATATGATCTGCTAACATTCAAACAAACACTTGATAGTTTTAAAGTAATGATTTTCTTTATTGTATGGTCATGCAAAACTCCAGCTCAGAGTATAGTCATATGCATCCCCTTACTATATGGTTACAATGCAGTACATTTACAAATAAAGGGAAACATACCAAGCTAAGGCTTTTTTTGTAGTTTTTTTTTACGTGATACATCACTTCATTTCAACATTTGAGACAGCCATTTTCATTGACCTTGAAGGTGCAAGTAACATATATAGATGTACATTTATTAAGTAAACACAGACAGTAAAAAATATTACCAGAAAGAAGACATGCATATTTTTCCTCTTGTAAAACTGCATATATATTTTTGTTATTAAAGTCTGGCTTTTAATATTTATTTTTCTTTATTCTTTTTTTTTTTGTATATCAACTCTCCCTATCCTGCTGGCCAGTAAGTTATAGTATAATCAAAGGTTAACTGTCCTTCCCTCAGTAACTACTATTTCTCTCTTCTTCCCTTTGAATTGTTTTTAAGAATTGAAATAAACTGGATGGTTATACTCTTTCACATGAACATTCCCATGGCTGTGTGAACACACACTGAATGGAAGCATCAGGCCCGGTGGGGGAGAGAGGTCAATACCCACAGCGCAAAGTCAGGAAAACTACTCGGATCCAAAAAACATCACATAGTTCAGTACTGTATCCATCGCATCATGGTGCAAAGGGGAATACAGTCTCATGGCATTGCAGATATGTCACAACACCCAGCAGCACACGCAATAGGGTGGGGCCACATGTGACTCATGATAAAAACAAGAGCACAAGTTTTGTTTTCATATGTTTCCTTCAACATTTTTTGATATCATCGGTAGGTAGATTTTTCAGCTTTTTGGTAATCCGGCCTTTGACAGGTTCAGTGGAACACGAGTACTATGGAGCTGCTCAGCACAGAAGTGAAGGGGTAAACGGCAAGCTTCAACCCACTGGCGGTACAAAGCCACACAAGTTTCTGCAACACGGTGAAAAACAGCGTTCCAATGTCTTACCATCAACACACAGATATGGGTTTTAAGTGAGACTGTTTCGAGGGTTTATTTTGTGTGTCTGGCCATATATATATATAATTTGCATTGGGAGTACACCGTTGATATTGATTCCATGTCTATTGTGGCATTTTCTGCATGTGTGTGGGGGGTTGGACAGGGTGTGATTTGCTAGCAGCCTGAGCCCCATCCCTCACCTCAACTGCCTCCCCATATTTCAGCTCCAATCTCAAAAGAAAACTTAGATCACTCATAATACCACCAGTAAGAACACGAACATCTAGAACCGTTACAACAGAAACCGTGACAAAGGGACCAATCCATTGATTGCTTTCACCGTGGCTCCCAAGCACCCAGCCTCCCATCCAATCTTATGCCCAGACAGAGGTCTGACATGCCACGGGTCAACTCAGCACCCCACTTTACTGCATTCTCATTTTCACATGCTTTTAAAGAGAGGTACGGCAAGCAAAAAAAGATCATGTACGTTAGAGAACAGGACGGGGATCACAACGATACAGGCAAAGGGTGACATCGTCACACTGAATGGCACTAAAAGCTAGACAGCTGATTAGCAGGGTCGCTCGCTATAGAAACACAGGTAGAGACCCCAGGAGTGGGCGAGCTTAACCTGAAGTTGCAGAAACATTCACCTGGGGTAGTGAACAGAACAGCATTGAGTCTCAAATTTATGTGCAAAACAGTACAGGCCATTTTAGACCCCCCCCCCCCCCCCCAATTGATCAAACATGCTAAAATCATAGTAGGAAATGATACAAGGGAGGGGTATCCGAGCATTCAGAGTTTGTAGATTGGGGCCTGTGTCAGAATAGTATCAGTTAGCTTGACTGATTGTGTCATGTGCCCTCTAGAGGCCCAAAGGAAGATGGCAAACTCAGCACTGAAAACCGATGGTAGTGTTCTGCAACTTCAGGTTGTGCTGGTCAGGAGACTGTGGCTGAAGCCAGAGGAGCAGGCTGGTTTATAGACCCAAAGGGCACAGCACAGGGGCCTGGAGTTTGGGCCTTGTGTGTGTGTGTGTGTGTACACAGGGGATCTCAAACTGCAAAATAGGCCGAATAGGGACAGGAGAACCCACATTCACTCTCACACACATCCATTCTCCAAACTCTGAAAGTAAAGAGTATTTTCCCTTTCTCCTTATAAATATCCATGTATACATTACTATATTAAATAAAGCCCCCCATTTAAAAATTATTCAAACACAAAATACTTTCAAATAAAGCATCATTCAGGGGATAAAAATGAGTTCCACAATAACACATGAATACTAAAACACTGTCCCTTCTGAAACCCGCCTAACCCATAAAAACATACATCTACATTAAAACAATGTATTTAAATGCCTAAAGAGGCCTAAAGTCTACACTTTGGTGTTCTTAATTCTAATACTAAGTATCATCATTTAGTTTCTTTCTTACATTTCCCCTCCTAGCATTTGTTTGCATCCAGAAAAAGAAAGAAAACAACTAGATTCATTGTGAAACAAAACACAAAAACAACCACCACTAATATTAGGGTGTGTGCCCCTTTTTTATATAGAAAATTCATATTTAATCATTGTTGATTAATGTGACTTGTTTTAAATAATTTCATATTTTTTTCATATGTTAATACTTTAAACACCTTTCCAAACAAAGGGCAAAAAATATGGATCCATGGAAAAAGAACAAGACCGCGCGCCCCCCATGGGCGTCAGAAGCATGCACTGTCCTGAGGGAAGGGCCTCGGGCCCCAGCCGGCCCCCAACATCAAGCTAGGGTTGGACTGGATTGGTTATGGTGGTGTTGTCGGTTGGCTTTTAAATATAATGTATTTTTATTTTTCCCCCCCAAGGATTGTAAAACTTCAAGCGGTCTCTTCCGGCCGGGCTCCAGGCGCCAATCCAACCACTGAGAGGAAATGTTCCAATCCTCTTCAGAATTCAGGCAAAGCTGAGGAAAAGAGAGAGAGGGAGAGTGGTGGGGAGTGCACAGGGCAGCCTCTCCAAACTACTCCTGAGTTTACAACACTATAATAGGTTTATATACAGCAGTGGAGGCTCCTCAGAGGAGGAAGGGAAGAACCATCCTACTCAGTAAATTTCCTTTTTTTAAATATATTGAAACATTTAAAAAGTTATCATTTTTAGATAAATGTCACCAAATCACTGTTTTGCAATGGTCAACAGTAGCATCAACAGCCCTCTCTAGGCTAGCACTATGGTGTAGCTGAAGGACAGCTATTTTCCCTCCTCTTCTGGCTACATTGACTTCAGTACAAAACCTAGGAGGCTCAAAGTTCACACCCCCTTCCATAGACTTGCACAGTAATTATCACGATTTTCGGAGGACGTCCGAGCTCTTGCAGTATGAACGGACATGTTGTCCATCCAATAAAAAGATCATAAAATGAATCTAGTACTGAAAGCATAAGCTACAGCTAGCTAGCACTGCAGTGCATAAAGTGCGGTGAGTTGTAGACTCAAAGAGAAAGACAATAGTTGAACAGTTTTGACTAAATTAATTTCTTAAAAATCTAAGGAGAGTGGAGAGTAACAAAGATAGCGAGAGCTAGCTATGTTTCATTGTATTTCTTTTTATAGCTAATGCAGCTAATTTTGCCTACTCAACAACCTAACTCAAACATAGAGGAATGCTATGTATGTGAGCTAGCTGGCTAAGGCTATCCAAAAATGCAATTATTCCAAGTCAAGGTAAGCTTTCGGTTTTATTAATTTATTGCCACCGGGAACCGTCTGTGTAACTGCTAAACTGCTAGCTGTACCCTGTACTGTGTGATTGTACACATGTATTTGATTGTGGGTTTACTAACGCATTAACGTAAACTCGTACATCGCCTTGGTCTGTACAATTGCCCATATTTTAGCACCCCACAAATGTAATACTTCCAGATCAACTGTAATGTCAATACCATTGTAAAGCACAATTTCTCCCATTTCCAACAGAATCAATTACATGACCCCCACGCTGCCCGTTTCTGCATAATTCAAGCAGGCAATGAGCCCCGTCGGGTCTTTTTAAAAATGGCGGGTGGGGAAGCAAAACTAATGCGTGATAGTGAGAAGGAGAGATGTGTGGGTAAATTGCTTTTTTTCACTCGATCTGTCCAACTTACCACCTTATCGCCTCTAAAATGTAAATAAAACACTATAAAGAGTTTATATAATGTGTCATTACATACCTATTTGAACGTTTGTGTCAAATTTTAATCGGGTTTTTAGGGCAGTGCTAAAGTGATCTTAGAAGTAAACAGCGGCTTTGAGAATGATGATCGCATGCAATGATGACGAAAAAAATGACTAGGTATCCCCCCCTTATCCATTTCTTGTTTTTAAAGGATGATAGAAGTGCTACACCTGGTGGAGAGAGATTGTAAGACATAAATAATTGATTTATGCGTGCTGTACGTTACGACATGACACGTCAAGATGTAACGGAGGGTCAGTTTTTTCAACTTTTCTCCAATACTATAGAGCCATTACCATGTCGATCAACGGTTGAATAGAAACCTAGTTCACACCACTGATTTTGACGTCAACACAGTCGCTACAGTCCCATTAGTTTTCTTTGTGGCCTCGTTTGAATATTGCAGTTGCAACACATTTGTACGGAATGGGGCGAGTTTGCATTAGTTCTTGTTTGTTGACTATAACCTTAATATGGTGACAAGATGTAGGCTTTGTACCGTTATGGTATGAAGGTTTGGCTTGAGGAGTTTTTTTTACATAAACAAAACGATACAGTATGTATCAGCACTTCAGTACATGTATGTGAGTGTGAGGGAGGGCACACATGTAGACAGAACCTAGAATAAGCTCTCTGCAGTCTGTACCTGTGTCTGGTAAAGGGTCACTGGAGAGGTGCGGCAGGCGCTCCTGAACAGTGAAAATGCACATTGAGCCACTTGGCATCGCGGCGGTGCCACACGCGGGTCTCCTCTGACTGGCAGGAGCGCGGTCGTCCCTGGCTGTCGATGTACTGCGTGAGGCGGATGTAGGCGATGCAGGCCGCGTCCTCCCCCGATCAGGTGCACATGGGGATTCAGGATGGTGGTGTGGACCGGCTTACTGTTCTTACTCAACACTACATAGGAGACACGGACACACTCAGTCATCTACTTACATGTGTTGGCTTCATGTACTTCTTCCTTGATTAGATTACAATAGAGAAAGGTGGTTACCAGGCCTTTAGTGTAAAATAGGGTGCTCAGTGACTTACCTGGTATATGTTTTTTTTCTTCAAAATATACAACAATTAACATAATAGGGTCGCGCCATGAATAGTGCCTTATGTCTTTCAGACATTTTGATGAAACACATTTTACAGTTGGATACATACATCTATGCTCTATCTACACTGAACCATGTTAGAAATTCCAATAGCAGTGTGTATTCGTTTAAAAAAAAATTGCCATGTCTCACATCATCTTGGGGCGGCAGGGAGCCTAGTGATTAGAACGTTGGACTAGTAACCGAAAGGTTGCAAGATCGAATCCCCCGAGCTGACAAGGAAAAAATCTGTGGTCCTGCCCCTGAACAAGGCAGTTAACCCACTGTTCCCAGGCCGTCATAGAACATTTGAATTTGTTCTTAACTGACTTGCCTAGTTAAATAAAGGTAAAAAATAGGTCCAACTTCTAGGATGATCTTAACCCCAAGTTTGCACAAATATTGTAAAGCCCTAGTTATTCATTAGTGATTAATTGACAGGTCAACCCTGTAACATGAACTGACCCCTAGTTTTAATATGGTGAAACTATCCCTTTTTAAATGATTACAACAAATATTGTAGTGTAAAAGCAGGCGGTGTTTTGTTTCTGGTGTTTTGTTGTGGAAAACTGAGCATTTTGAGCATACCACGTCAACCCTGTTACCTATAGAGAGATAGACTAGAAATATTTTAACAAGTTGAAATCTTTTGTTAAGCTTGCATTCAATTGTCCCTCCTTGTTGCACACAACAAGCTTCCTTTCCCCTGTCACAAGGAGAGTGCAGCCTGATTTAAGATGAAATATTCAAACCTGTTAGTCAACCCTCCCACTGGGCATACCACAAAATGTCAAAGTGGACAATTGGGTAATATTTGGTTGAGGAGTTGATCAATGAGATAACAACCTATATTCACCCACTCAAAAATACAGCCAAAATCTGGTTGAATTCTCAGTGTTTTATCACGATACTTTCAACCATCTAAAAGCACAACAAAGTTCAAATAGGAATACAATGTTAGATATTTTGTTTATTTATACAACAACTTAATGTGTTATCATTGTGCTTCATCTAATAGCACAATCAAATGACCTGGATTGCAGTTGAGATTACATTAAAAATAGTGGCGCAAGTGATCAATGTCATTCTAGATTCTGCACAGATTATTAAAGCAATTGTGAAGATCTCCACAGACCTGCAGCCTTTTCATGCTATCTTGAACAAGTACGCTTTCTATTGTTACATAGGAAGACAAAGGTCTTCTCCTTTGGAGTTACATTATGTGGAATACGTTGTTTATTATTATTCGACCATGCTGGTCATTTAGGAACATTTGAACATCTTGGCCATCCATGTTCTGTTATAATCTCCACCCGGCACAGCCAGAAGAGGACTGGCCACCCCTCATAGCCTGGTTCTTCTCTAGGTTCCTTGCTAGGTTTTGGCCTTTCTAGGGAGTTTTTCCTAGCCACCGTGCTTCTACACCTGCATTGCTTGATGTTTGGGGTTTTAGGCTGGGTTTCTGTACAGCACTTTGAGATATCAGCTGATGTACGAAGGGCTATATAAATACATTTGATTTGATTAGATTTGATAGAGACAGTAATCTCAAAATGTGGCCCTGGATGTGTTACTCATTTTAAAGGGTAGGAAGCATGAGTTTTTCCTCACCAATGTAACAACACAGTGTGGTCAAAGAATTAGTCATGATCTGGTTACCTATAAGTACAAACATAGTTATGTTTTTGGGTTATTATATATTTATAAGCTTATTTCCGGATAACTTCTAAACTCCCCACAATGCACTATTTCTCAACGTTATATGGAGGATCTACTCTGTGCTACCAAGTTCGAATGCTAGCTCGGTAGCTAGCTCAAGCTGAACAATTTTTAAAGTTTTACCATCGGATGGGCCCTAACCACCAATCTGTAAATCTGCTCTCTCTTTGCTTTTGATCTTAGGTTATGTTTTAGTTGTGTTAGTTATGTTCTAGCTAGCTGGTCTCTAGTAGTTGGGCTCTAGCTTGCCGACCATAACTGTGGTGGTTAGCTAGGCTGTCACGGCTAATAGCTAGTTGGCTAAATAGCTAACGCTGGCTGGCTATCTTGCTGGCTAAAATAACTGCATTTAGCTAATGTTCTTTGACAACTGGTTAGATGGCATTATGTATTTCCAAAACATTGGTTTACTTTAATGTAGCTGTAAGATAGTTGTTGATAGCAACTCGCTTACTTATTCAGTGCTAACTTAAAGTTAGCAGGCTGGTAGGGCTAACATTAGCAGAGTAGTTGGTTAGCAACCTTCCAAGGTTAATTTGTAAGAATACATTCAGAAATTATTTGCTTGTAAGTTAGCTGAAAATTCAATTGAAACCAGTAGTCATGAGTACAAACGATTTATACATTTGAAATTATTTCCTTTGGAGTATACATTATGTGGAATCGGCTGGCTTGCCGGGTCCTCCATATTACATCACACCCCGGGAAAAAAACATTTCCAACAAGACTTCGGAATTCTGATCGGTTTTATGTAATAACTCCAAAAATAGAAGATTGAGGTGTAACTTGGCATCGGGACTTTTGATGCGTACACTAATGCAAATCCATATGTTACATGTGGTTACGTTTATGCTACCTACCCTTTAAGGTTGAATAACTACTGTTACAATAGTTTGTACGATTGTCCTAACTTAACAAAGCAACCAAATATCAACACTTAAAGGATATTTGGATAGTTCCATCTGAGCCACTGGCATAATCATATTCTTTAACTTGTATTTTTGGTTGAGATGGAGACATGAATCCAACATATAATCTATTAACTGGTCGACAAGTTACTGTATTGCGAATGTTATATTGAATTGTGCTTGGTTGTCAATGCAACAAAATATCCACATTTGAAGGAGATTATCTTCTCCCTGGATAGTGTGATCTGTGCCACGGACTGTGTCTGGCTTTAATTTCAGTTTATCTACAAATTAATAATTGACAGTGTATGTTGGATTCACGTGTCCATCTCAACCAAGTTGAATAAATACGAGCAAATCAAATCAGATCAAACTTTAAACTCACTTTAAATAAAGTTTGATTTGATTTAGTCCTATTCTTTAACTTCGATTTTTGGTTGAAATAGCGACGTGAATCCAACATATTATGAACTAGTTGCTCTGATAAACCTACCCTTTGGAATGACTTTTATAATAAACGTGAATCTATTATTTTTTTTAAGTGGAGACCTCTCAACAGTCGTTCTCACGATAGCACATTGGTAATAGCCAAAGCTAAGCAGGGCTGGGCTTGGTTAAAACGCTGGATAGGAGACCAACGAGATAGCTGTAGATCACATGTCTCAAACTCATTCCACGGAGGGCTGAGTGTCTGTGTGTTTTCACTCCTCTCTTGTACTTGATTGATGAATTAAGATCACTAATCAGTAAATAACTCCCCTCATCTGGTTGTCTAGGTCTTAATTGAAACCAAAAACAGACACGAAGCCCTCAATGGAGTTTGATACCCCTGCTGTAGATAGATCAATTCTCCAGTAGGAGGTGCTGCCCAGCCTACTGTTTTATTTTCTGATAGTGGAGATAAGGTTGAAGAAGTTGTTTCAAAAGGTACAAATACAACATATTTTATACAAGGTCTGTCTATGTTGACAATTGGTTACCACGATGACATACACCTGTGGTTGAAATTTCACCCTCAAAACAACAGTTGACGACTTTTTGCAAATCCACTGTATTTTACGCATAGATTCCACTTCACAATATGTTGCCAATTTACGTTGAAGCAACTTTGATTCAAAACGTTTTTGCCCAGTGGGCTATTCATTTAATGTTCACTTTTATAGTAAGAGACGTCTGTTATGAAGTTGAACATGTGCTCTTTATGACAGAATGTTAAAATGAAAACATTTTTTTTTAACCAAAGGACACTACCCAAAAGGCACTATTCGTGGAATGACACTACAATGTTTAGTTCCCTGTTGATAAGAGATGCTTACAGTTCTCAAAGTAGAATTTGTGGAAGTCCATGCCCTCCACCAGGTTTCCCAAAGCCTCGGGTTCAAACGAGGTGAGCCCGGGGTCACAGATTCTCCTGGAAGGGAAATCAGACATACAGTTAATATATGCCATTTAGCAGACGCTTTTATCCAAAGCGACTTACAGTCATGTGTGCATACATTCTACGTATGGGTGGTCCCGGGGATCGAACCCACTACCCTGGCGTTACAAGCGCCATGCTCTACCAACTGAGCTACAGAACCTCAGTTAAACATATAATTAAATAGCACACATATTTATCTTCTATCTGGTTAATGGTGTGTGTATATAGATTGTGTATAGGCTTGTCTACCATATGAATCTTCACTTTGTGTCAGACTGGGTTCAGCGACTTCTGTTTCCTTCTTTTTTTCTGTATTTATTTGTCTGTTTATAGTATGGATGTACAGTGGGGCAAAAAAGGATTGGCCAAAATTACAGGCCTCTCTCATCTTTTTAAGTGGGAGACCTTGCACAATTGGTGGCTGACTAAATACTTATTTGCCCCACTGTATGTATGTATGTATGTATGTATGTATGTATGTATGTATGTATGTATGTATGTATGTATGTATGTATGTATGTATGTATGTATGTATGTATGTATGTATGTATGTATGTATGTATGTATGTATGTACGTATGTACGTACGTACGTGCGTGCGTGCGTGCGTGCGTGCGTGCGTGTGTATGTATGTATACAGTTGAAAGTCAGAAGTTTACATACACCTAAGCCAAATACATTTCAACTCAGTTTTTTTATTCCCTGTCTTAGGTCAGATAGGATCACCACTTTATTTTAAGAATGTGAAATGTCGGAATAATAGTAGAGAGAATAATTTATTTCAGCTTTTATTTCTTTCATCACATTCCCAGTGGGTCAGAAGTTAACATACACTCAATTAGAATTTGGTAGAATTGCCTTTAAATTTTTAACTGGAGTCAAACGTTTTGGGTAGCCTTCCACAAGATTCCCACAATAATTTGGGTGAATTTTGGCCCATTCCTCCTGACAGAGCTGGTGTAACTGAGTCAGGTTTGTAGGCCTCCTTGCTCGCACACACTTTTTCAGAACTGCCCACAAATTTTCTATAGGATTGAGGTCAGGGCTTTGTGATGGCCACTCCAATACCTTGACTTTGTTGTCCTTAAGCCATTTTGCTACAACTTTGGAAGAATGCTTAGGGTCATTGTCCATTTGGAAGACCCACTTGCGATCAAGCTTTAACTTCCTAACTGATGTCTTGAGATGTTGCTTCAATATATCCATATCATTTTCCTTCTATTTCGTGAAGTGCACCAGTCCCTCCTACAGCAAAGCACGCCAACAACATGATGCTACCACCCCCGTGCTTCACGGTTGGGATGGTGTTCTTCGGCTTGCAAGCCTCCCCCTTTTTCCTCCAAACATAACGATTGTCATTATGGTTAAAAAGTTATATTTTTGTTTCATCAGACCAGACGACATTTCTCCAAAACGTACGATCTTTGTCCCCATGTGCAGCTGTAAACCGTAGTCTGGCTTTTTTATGGCGGTTTTGGAGCAGTAGCTTCTTCCTTGCTGAGCGGCCTTTCAGGTTTTGTTGATATAGGACTCCTTTTACTGTGGATATATATATACTTTTTGTACCTGTTTCCTCCAGCATCTTCACAAGTTCCTTTGCTGTTGTTCTGAGATTGATTTGCACTTTT